>NW_010160133.1:12009-23816 GCF_000695765.1 Mesitornis unicolor | reverse complement strand
ATTTAGCTGAAGGGTAACTATGGCAACATGGCACAAAGACATCTCAATAGCTGGCTAAGGCCAGACCAGCCCCCTGTCTAGCAGACAGACACTGTTCGCTGGTACTTAAACTCTGTTTCGTTTTGACAAAGGCCATGTTTATTACCTAGGACTGGGCCCCTGTCTCAAAATGTCTGGTAGCTGGAAGCAAAAGCAAATGCTGCAAACCCCTCGACAAATGGGACATTTCAGGGGATGTCCATGAATAGGTCTTGTAATGGGTAATGAAAGAAGCAGCAGAGAGGGAGGGGAGGAAATGAATGAGCGGAGATTGCAGCAGCTAAAGGGAAGCGTTGCAGGAGATGGCGAAAGAGCGCTCTGAGTTATGGCTTGTCTGTCTGGGAAAGTTGCGTGGATACAGCTTTCCTTTTTGTTTCCAATGAGCTGCCTTGTGGCCACACACGATTTTTCTCGCATCCTTTCAGCCTCCCTGTAAATGGAAATGCTGCCTTTTTTTCCATGCAAGGGCTGTTTCCCTCCTTTGTGCCATAAAGAAGAAGGTGCAGCCGCAGCAAAACTCTCTGCCCTGTACCCACCAGCCTGCATGTGTGGCCATTGGTGGTCTCGAAGCTTATAGGAGGCACATTTGGGAAAGCTTTTTCAAAAAATGGCTATTAAACACCTCACACATGGCACTGCACCAGGAAGGTCTGCTGGGGAGCACCAGCATTGCACTTCTACGTCCCGACATAAAGCTCTGCTCCTGCATTAACACCTCCATGACATTTTCTGTCCTCTCCTATTTCTAACTTCTACAGCATTTTGGGGGATGATCCTGACAAAATTAGACATTGTTTTGATCTCTGGCAGTGGTAGCACAGAGTTCACCAGAGCCCTTTCTGCTTTTGATATAGCTCTGGCTGAAGCAATCCCAAAATACACTAGTCATGATGACCAAAAGCAAAGGTTGGTGGAGATGCCTGCCTTCCTGGCCATGCGGTGTTGGATGCAGAGGCCTAAACTAGCAAGCATCTCTTTCTTTCTCCTTCATGCCGCTGGAGCATTCCTCCCTCCAAGCTCTTGCTGCACCCTGGATGACAAAGCCGCTCAGGTTTGCCCAAGTGGGCTTGGCTGTGGCTCACATCCCACGGTGCCTTGTGGCCCTGGCCTCATCTAGCCCCAAGCAATGCCACACACTGCTCAGGGAATCTCCTGCTCCATCCTGCCCCAGAGCGTTTCACAGCAGTGGTAGAGCCAGGATGTGCTGCCTCTTTGACCAGCTCCACTGCCTTAATAAGCTCATTGCATAGCCACCAGTGCTGGCCGATGGTGTTAGTGGTTGTGGTATTGCCTCCAATAGATGCAGGTGCTTTCCTCACCAGTCACTTTCCTTAAAAGCACAGCAAAAGCCACAGAGCTGCCAGCCCCAGCACAGGGCCATCTGTGCGGCGTTACTGGCCCCATCACCTCCTGGTGACAAGTACCTTGAGAGCGATGAGCCAGCTGGTGTGCGGTGGTCACCGCGCTGACAGCAGGGACATCCTCGGGCACTCTGCATGCTCTGTGCCTCCACCTGCTCCCTTGGTCACACATGTCCAATGGTAAGCCCTGAGGGGTGGGAGTTGGCCATGCCTCACCTCCCCGCACCCCCAGCAGTGCCAGAGGCTGAGAGCAAAAGGCAGGGAGGCAGGAGCTGCTGCATGGACACGCTGCGCCCCGTCGAGGTGGGCAGCACCAGCTGGCAACCACATTTTGCCAATTATGCTCATGCACCAAGCCTCAGCACATCCAGAGCTGGCAAAACCCTCTCTGTTAGCTTGAAGGAGAGCTGGAGGCATTCAGAAGATGCCCATCATCTCACAAAGCCACCAGTTCAACTCAGCCTTGCAAGTGCTTGAATGGGATGTGGGGCTTATGGCTTGCTCCAGACTACTGGGGAACCATGCATGAGCACAGCAGGCTCAACAAAGCCTGAATATGATGCTAGCAAATGGCTCATATCACATATTTGCTGCTGCAGAAGGCTGATGTAGCAGCAAGCTCTTCACAAGGCAATGGCCATATATCACTCAAAAATTTGCTAATATATTAGATTGGATAGTTTATATTTCATCTACACTCCTCTGCATTTCCATATGTAACTTCCTGCTAATAAGCCCAACACAGGCTGTGGTCTTATCTGAAGTAAGAAATCAAATTAACTCTCACTTAAAGTTGGCTGCTGCAAAAAGCATGAAACACCCTGACACCCTGTTTCATGCCATTTGGCTGGCAGCGCTGGTTTGGAGACCCGTGAGGCTGCTCATTGCTTACACCCACGTGTGAGCTGCTGGCTGCTGGGCTCCACTCCTGCTTCTTGCAGTTATTGCAGTGGCCCCCACCCCTTTATCTGCTGGCTTACAGGGCCCTGTCCTCTGCCTCACCACAATAACTCAGCACCATCTTCTGTGTATGAGAGGCTGAGGACAAGCACTTAGATGACCTTTCCCAGCTCCTCAATTTGCTGCTTTGCACATTCTTGCCTGCCATATGGGCAAAGACATTTTTTCCAGGTAGCAGCAACACACCAGTTATGTTTTTCTGTTTCTCCCCATGGGACCAGAATGTACCTTTTCAACACCTTTGCCCAGCAGCTTCAGCCAAACTTGGGCAGAGACACAGGTTCTAAAGCACTAACTTCCAACCAACTCCATGAGAGCAAAGCAGCAGAAGAGGGGAAGACCAACCCCTTGGAGAAAAAGACCATGGGAGTTTCAGCTTGAAGGCACACCACAGGGCAGGATGGGGTCAGCGATGCTGACATCCACAGCATAGGTGAGTGTGTATGTGTGTGTTCAGGGTGGCTGGCACCCAGCGTGATCCCACAACCATGCCACATGGAGCACGGTATTTGCCCTCGCCCCAGGTGTGTGGTCCCTGGGGATGCCATCAAGGATGTCCACGAGACATGTGTCAGCCTCTGGGATTGTCCCTGGTTCCTGGTGGGCAGAGGGTCACCTACACACTGCTTTTTGAGGGACCAGATGTGTTGCCTACCCTTCCTGGCAGGCAGGACAGTTTCCATGTTTCCAGCCTAACACCCTGCAGCAGTGACTCCCCGGGGAGCCCAAGGACAGGGACACTCACATTTTTAGCTTTACACATCACACGCCTGAGAGGTGACATCAGCACAGCTTTGTGTGGGTGGGAAGGGGGCCTCGCTCCCAGCCTCCAAACTGCAGTGGGAAAGCGAAGCTGTAAGCTGCAGCTTGGGCATGTCTGGGGCACAGACCTTTTCCTTCCTAGTGGCCAGAAGCGGGGAAGGCTGCTCTTATCTAAAGGTCAGCAAGGAGACGGATGACAAATATCGCTGTCTCTGGGCTGTCATTGCACACATCACACAGACGTGGAAATAAGGCTGACTGGGGGCTGGGGGCCAGATAGGGGGGTTGGAGAGGTTGTGTTTTGTTCTAGAGAAAGATGCATTAGATTGCATTAAATGCTGAAACTGTTACAGACTTTTCCTCTGGTGGTTAGATGAAAGTGGGGGGGGAAAGGAGGTCTGGAACTTATAGTCCTGAATAACTTAATGGTCATGATCTGTACTTTGAAGCAAGATAATAAAAGGCAGCTTTTTATGCTACTCATTTCAGGAGCCTTTACTCTTCAGCCAGGATTTTTCTGCCTGCTGGGAATGGCCCAATGGAAAAATGTTTTAAAACTTTCAGAAATCCTGTCTGAGGCTTTTACTTTGTTCTTTACCTCTGAGGTTTATGTAGCATTTGTACAGCCTTATCCATCAGACAGGACAATAAACATCAAGAACTTCAGGTCACAGAGGAACCAAGTTTCCAAACCAGAGCTCAGCAGATTTCTTGTAAGTCCCAGATGCTGCACCAGAGCAGTTATCCCTCAGGCCCTGCCTAACTCCTGAAGGTGCCAAAAACTAGTAGGAAAGACCAGAGTGAGCGTCCACCAGCAGGCCTTGTTGATGGGCTGCTCATCACTGCTGCAACACTGCAATCTCTGACATTGGATTCTGCAGGAGACCTCTCTCCATCCCACCTCCACTTCCCTTTGCACTCTCAGACGGATGCTGTCTGCACTTAATATCTCGCTAATACCAAGGGGCTCCAAGTCTTCACAAGCCGTTTGAGGATTTATCTTACAGACTTCCTTATTTTCCTGCTTCTCTGCCTAGAAATCTTATCACCAATTTAGGTAAAAGCCTGTCCTTCTGTGCTTTAAAACCAGATAAACAATGGCCTAAAAACTCTGTTATTCCATTATTTTTAGTTTATACTTTCATCTATATAATTTCTTTAGGGAAAAATTTATTCTCTGTTAGTGACATGAATCATAAACCTTCATATCCTTTTGGTTAATCCTGCTGTCCTGGGACATTTGATCTTATTTTTGTCATTTTTCTTCTTCTATATTTTGTAACTTTGTTCAAGTTTTATTCTCCTTTTGCCTTTCTCCAAAGTTTTTAAGCAAAACTAGGTCTCACACACTCATGGGTCACCCAGTGAATTGGGATTGAATGGGAGGATAACATTGGAGTTGGATGCTTTGGATTTTTCTGCACTTCTGGAAGAATGGAATCAATAGGCCAGGAGCAAATCACTCAACAAATCCACCTGGGTTTAGCTGTCATTGAAAAGGGAATGTTTGCCAGTCCCTTACTGCAGCTCATTTCAAACACAACACCTTGGACAGCCTTGGGTGAAGGGCACTGGAGAGATCTCAGATAAAAACGTAGCTGGGCTCAGGTAAAACATTATGCAGAGAACAGATAGCGAGATGGACAGTGCAGTCTGACCCGTCAGGAGAGGGCCCAGGAAAAATCTCCATTAATACAGCTCACAGGCACAGATGTGGCTGATACACCACACATGTTGACAGGAGAATTAATAAGAACATAAGCAAAGTAAGTGAATTGGAACTTCTGAGATATGTTTGTTTTACCCCAAAATGATGAGGTCTTCCTTTGATTATATTAATATGAGATTTCCTTATTTTATTTAAACCAGTTTCAATAGCAAAATTGTTTACAATTCCACTGGCATCTGAAAACCCTTCTACCTTCAAAAAAGCAATATTTTCCTTCCAAAGATTTGTGTTGTTTTCACCAAGCCTGGGACCACGTTCCTGGAGATAAAACACTCACAATGGATGTGGAGCCACATCTGAGGCAGGGATTAAGTGTCGCAAGTCTTCCCACAGCAGTAAAACAGGGCAGAAATGGGGAAGAAAAAGGATTCTATATCCAGGAGAAATCACATTTATCGCCAAGTGACAAGCAAGTGCGAGAACAATGCCCTTTATTTTATTGAACTGCAAACCTTGCTCATCTACTTCGCAGAATATTTTCAGTGGCCAACTGGGCTGTGCCCTCGAAAACTGTATTAGCAGATTAATTAGTAATGGATTTTTTAACAATAGTGTAGAAAATATGAACAGGAAAGAAAGATCAGGCAGTTCAATTGAATTATTATACTTGCATAGGTTTTTAGATTGACTACTTTATGCTTTTCATTAAACTATTATAATTTATGTGCTTTTCAAGTAGCAATCTTCTCTGAGAGATTATTTTCTCTTGACCCATCTCCATATAGAATTATTTCCATGGCAACAGTGTGAGTGATTTAAGAAAAATAAAATTATGAAGTTCCATTACCACTGGGTAAAAAAATTAGTTTGATTTTAAAGCAAAAATACATCAGAATTTGGCCTCATAAAAGATAAAGAATAGCCTTTGAGGGAGTCACAGCTATACAAAGAGGAAATTCAAACTTGATCTTTCATTACTTCTTCATAGCAAAATTGTTATTTTCAAAACAGGGTTATAAGCATACTGTTATCACTAGTAAATCTAGTATTTATCTCTATTTGAAAGTATCTTTGAAAGTAATGGGACATAAAAGATCCATTATTTCTTCTGAGTCAGCAGAGTGATAAATCAATGCATAATAACCATTATTTTGTAATTCCCTGTAATTTTCTCAGTGTTGAAATGTTTAGATAAGTTAAATGTTTTAAATGTAAGGCATAAATTAGAGAAATTAGCCAAGATGAAGGGGACAGATGACATTCACCCAAGGGTAAGTGAGGGACCAGCTGAAGCACTCTTTGAAACATCAGCAATTACCTTTGAGTGTGTAACAAAGGTGGACGAGGAGATCCCAGAGGCTGGAGGAGAGCAAACAGAAGGAAAGGGAGAAGATGTGGGTGGAGAGAAGATAGACCAGACAGGCTTACTTTGGTACCCAGAAGAGTTCTGCGTGAATTATTCACAATTTTATCAGCAGCATCAGGATAAAATGCAACTATATCAAAAGTAGATTTTTCAGAAACAGTGCAGTTTGACTCCTTTCTTTGGCAGGATAACTAGTCCTGTGAACTGAGGAAAGGTAGCTGATACGTTGCATTATGACTTCAAAAATGATTTTGTCATGGCCAGATGGTTCTTATATACAATCTAAGAGAATGTGAGACTAAATCATGCTGAGATAGGTGCTGAACTGCTGACAAATGGCATCCAAAAGCAAGCCGTCAATAGTTCACTCTCTAATGAGTTTGTCTTTACAAAAGCTCGCAGGGATTTCAGTCAGTTTGTTTTTCACTTCCAGTTCAGGCAATGGAGTGGTGGATGCGCTTTCATTTGTGGAGGGAAGTTTGTAAACCTGTTTGAGGGATGCAGCAGGACTCAGCCACATGTAAGTCAGGGGAAAAGAACAACCTACAAAATTGAATGCAGTAAAATGTTGAGGCTGGGATGGGGGGACCAAATGTGCAAATACAAAGCACAGAGCAGAACAGCATCCCCTGCCAAAAAAAAAGAAAAAACTCTATACCATCCCAAAACATGAGATTATATTAGATAGAAGATGAAGTATTACACAAAAGGGAAAACATATTCTGGATTACATTGGTAAGAATGTCACTGGCTGCGATTTTGCTCTGGTCTTTGTTAATGACTCTTGGGCTTGTGTGCACGATCCCATTTCAGGAAGGCTGGCTGCTACCCAGGACAGGCAGCTGTGAGAAGGGTGTAAGAAATGTGAGTCAGGAGGAACGGCAGATGAGTTACTCTGGAAAAGAGAGGACTGAGGGGAGAGGAGCGGGCAGGGAGGACAGCAAGCAGCTTTTTCTGCCTATCTGGTAGTACCAGGTAAAACATTTTTGATTGAAGTGGTGCAAATATTGAAGTTCACTAGGAAAATATTTTTAACCATGAAGTGATGAAGCAGTGGAAGGAGTAGCCGAGGAAATTCCTGAACATCTTCCACTGGTAATCTTTAAAAGCAGGTTAGACAAGACTTCACCAGGGATGGTCTGGATATGCTTGTTCCCACCTTAAAACTGGCAGAGAGGAGGGAAGCGTCATTACCATCACCTGTGTTGGATGGTGCATGCATGGAAGATCAGCTATGTATTGGCTATAGGAAGATGCCATTGCATGATGTTGTCCTCTCCAGTTTGAAAGTTTTCTTCATACTCAGTGGAGGCTTCCTTCTCCACCACTCAGATGTCAGCAGAAGCGATCAGGAAGCAGGAGAGGTATCAGGAGCACATTTTAACACCCCAGGCTTGCCATGGTAAAGTCTTGATGCAAAACTTGACTGCAGCGTTGAAGAACATCTGTGTCTCTTCAGAGCTCAGCTCCTGCACTCAGAGGACAACATCTCTCCTGGGCACAAGCAAGACTGATACCTCAGAAAAGCACACCCCACACTCCTCATTAATTTTAAGAGCTATCATTACCTATATGCTTAGCATTGGATATATATTTATGTACTTAGATAATCTGCTAAAGAGAGTCCAGAGGGAGAAGAATAGTGCCAGGAGCAGAGTCAAATTTGCCTGAAGGCTTTCTGAAGCACTTGCAGGATTTACTTGGCGTTTCATTAACAAAAGATATTCCCTCATCTAGGCAGGCTCTGAGCCTCTAATCTAATCCCATCAATAAACTACAGCTTCAGCTATCAAGAGTTCTGTATCATGGCACTGTAATTGCTTATTATTATTGCGCATTTTTATAACTGCATCATGGCCCGTGGGCAGAGCGACCGCTGGGGTGAGCAGGGTTTCCCGCTGTAAGGTGATCAAGGGTTATGCAAAAGGATCTGCTGGGAACTGCACGCTGCATAATCCCTGCTGTTACACGACTGAAAACAGAACTTACTGCTGAGCCCGTTTCACCCAGACAGATGAAATCCATTTCGGATGGTTTCTGTTTCTCAAGTCATAATGGATAAAAGAAGAAGCATCTTATCAGGTTGTGGAGAACATCATCGTCTTCTACAACTTTTAGAAACAGACATTGCCATATTCACAATAGATCTTCTCTTTCTAACATATTTCTTCCTTTTTTGTAAATTTTTAGGCTTGCCTAGGAACTCTTTTTCAATTGTAATCCTTTAATCTCAGTGTGATAAAGTTTCTCTTAAAAGCTAGCATTCGAAATGCTCTTAAAAGTTGGTTGGAATGCACACAGCCTTTCAGAAGAAAATCAAACTCATCTTTATGTCGTCTTCGCACTAATTTAAATAATGTTGTCTATTACTAGGAGGCCACAGCCAGGATGGCTGTAAGTGAACCAGGGAAGCTTATTCTAACCACAGTTAAACTTTCCTGTTTTGTGGTAACAGCAAGATGAGGTCTAAACTTTCAGGAAAAAAAAGTTGGCTATGTGGGAGAAATGTGGACCAGATTGGTTTTTATTACAAGACCTTGTCTTCATACACGATTCTGCACTTTTCAAGGTGTGGAAAACCCATTTATGGGCTAATTGCCATTGCCAGCAGGATGCAGTTCTAGTCCCACCAAAGTCTGGGACTGGCTGAGTTCGACCAAAGCTTTGAAAACACTGAAGTAATCTTCTACAGGGATGTTGCTGTCCTGGCTGCTACCTGCTCTAGGTCAGCATGTGCAATGCCCTCCCGTGTGGAGGCACGAGGGACAACCCCTGGTGCCAGTGGCTCGGGGGACAGGACACATCCCAGATGGGGCTGCTCAGAAAAGTGACTTCTTACCCAGGTGTTTTCTTGGCTAAGGAGGTTAAATATTTTTAAAAGGGGCTTCTGGGGAGCAGCTGGTGTGTATCACTGGGACACACAGGCACCAGGATGTTTGCTGGTGGGGGTCTATGCATTACTTAGAGACCAGAGGTGTCAGTGGGTTTTGGGACCCATCTGTGGGTTGCTTGCCACCCTGGCCTGCTGCTTGAGGTTGCTCATCTCATGAAAAGCCCTTTACTCGGTGGTTTTCCCCTGTGCATTTAGCTTTAGCAGTCAGTAGCTATGGGCTCTCTTGTGCACAGGTTTCCATCTGGGTCTGTGAGATCTATGGCGTTGCAATGAATGGCCCCAAAAGCCTTTCTCTGCCTTTCTGTACGCCTTTTCTCCTGGGAAACAGCACTCTCACAGACAAAAGCCTTCCAGGAACCGAAAAAAAGTGCTACCAAGCATCTGAAAAGCTGACCTTTCTTTTCTTCCCATTTTCATTTAATGAAAAGAGCCTACTTCAGCCCAGGCTCATCTTTTAAATCTCAGCAACGACTTTACCTTCATTTGACTTACTTCTGCAGCACAAAGCCCTGGATCTAGTCTTCATAGCCTACTCTTTCACTGAAGACCAAGTCCAGGCTGAATCAGCCTCTTGTGAGCCTGCAGCTGCAAGACCAGCATGGGAGCCAGAGACCACCTCTCTCACTCTTCCCCTGCACAGTATTTTTAAAAGTCAGCTGGCTGCCGAGGCATCAGCTACCCCTGCAGATATGCGAGTACTTGGCACTCCCTAACATCAGACTCTGGGATGTCACTGGGACTGGCTCCTGCCTGGAGCGATGGTGCAAAAGAAGAAAGCAGAGGCCATGGAGGAGAGACTCTGATGCTGTCCCTGTTCCAGCCCCACCTCGTGTCCCCTCATAAGCAGGGCCAGCATCAGCAGCAGAAATACCTCTGCCTCTCCACTCTGTGCTTGGCAGGACTTGTCCGGTACCTACTGCCCTTAAATTTTGCTCTCTCTTACTACAAAGCTTGAGCTTTTTAAGGGCCAAAAGATTTCCAGGCCTTTCTCTGACTTAGTTATTTTTAGGCTTTAAAGTTCAGCTGTGATCCTTTCCTCCTCCTCCTCATGTCTGAGTTGTGTCCCGCTGGGATAAAAGGAGAACCAGTGCTTCCTTCAACCTCGGTCATCACCTCCTGGTTTTTGAGGGTAGCAATCTCATAAACAACATTAGATTCTTGTGTTTCAATTTCACAGGGAAGATTAGTTTTTGTGCCACAACAGCTGCAGATTGAAGGTGGAAGGAGACCACAATCAATTCACCAATTTGGAAGTGTCTTTACCCATCTTCCCTTTGTTTGCAATACTTAGTTAGGCACATTAATATCTGAATAGAAATCAAACTGCTTTCAGGCAAGCCGAGACATCAGTTCAATAGGAACAAAGTATTTCATTAAAAAGAGCTCAGTAAGATGAAAACACTCTAAGATCAGCTTATAAGAAAAAGGGCCACAAATTGTTATCCATGCCAAATGCAAACCAGAAATAACTGGAGCTTGCAGAGATACCGGTTTAATCACTAATTGAAAGGACCATTGTTCTGCAAACCTCCAGGCAGGAACTGTGGTGCTGGTGTGGGACCCAGCCCAGTCCCCAGGACATGGGCTAAGGCTGCAGCTCCCCAGCACCAAGCTCCACTCCCTGCATGCTCTCTCCAAGCAAGGGGGACACACACAGGGTCTTTCTCAGCATCAGAGGTTTTACACTTTCTTCCTGTGCATCCCTGAGTCCAGAAAACAAAATGTCTGTGTCCACTGGCAATTCAGCAGGGGGACAGGCAACCCTGCCAGCTGCATTCATCAGCACTGTGGCTGGCGAGCCCCGTTTTCGGGAAGGAGCTGATTTCTGTGGGCTGGGTTTTGGGAGGATGTTTTGAGCCAGGAGGCCTTTTCTACAAATAGTCACAGGAGCTTCAGCCCTTCCAGACCATTTCTGGCAAACAGGACACTGTGTTTCGTGTATTCTGAGGGGGTAACTGAAGCACCACATGGGAAAACACCAGGCATCCATGTGCCTTTGTGCCACTTGTGTCGGCTTCGGCACCGTCCGTATGGATTTAAATAGGAGCCTTACAAAGCCACAGCTTAAATGGAGCATTTAGGGCTGTTTTGTCCCAGAACAGTAAATGTCAGGAACTGTACGTTCATTGCAGCAGACTGGCTCAGCTGATGGGCTTTCTTTGTGCCACTCAGATCTGTGTGACCTCATGTCCTGAGATCTTCTACCCGTGGCCAAGGTTTGCGTGTCCCCTGGGACTGCAAAAGGCAATGCCGCAACAACTCTGTGTGTACTGACACAGCAGCTGGCTCTTCGTGGGCTCTGACAGTGGGATTTTGGCCACCAATTTAACTTTGATGCTATATGAAACTGCCCATTTTATGTTATATGAAGCTGGCTGTAGCACAGCCCCGCACAGTAATTAATTAGGTAGACAAGGCTGTGCCCTCTTGGGACAAGTTTCATTTTCATCAAAGATAACTGAGGATGTACTGTGAATTTCCTTACCAGGAGACACTTCCCTGCTGTTGGCCGCCCCATCCTTATCCCCATGGACCACAGAGGGACATCACAAACCACTGCAGTGATGGGGAAAGGGTTTTACTCCTACTGCCCTGCCAAGGCTGGCATTTTCTCCTCCTCTCCAAACTCAGGGGTTCAAAAGCCTCCATCATTCACAATTCCAAGCCTTGAGCCTTGGCTCCCAGCCTGATAGCCCCTATGGAGCTCATGGGGAGGTTTTTCACCTGAAAGAACCTCATACTGTAGCAGGTTAAAGC
>NW_010160133.1:0-11978 GCF_000695765.1 Mesitornis unicolor | reverse complement strand
GCATACAGGAGCTGTGGGTGCAGATTTTGGGGAGGAGGGGGCAAAGGAATTCAAGAAAATAGGATTTTCCCTCAGGTGAAAGCTCTGACTGCTGGACTGCCATGCAGAAGATGAAGAGCAGCCTTGCCATTACGTTCCCAAAGGCATACATCACACGATGCTAAAACACTGCTGACAGCAATACAAGGTACAAGGTTTGTGCTGGGCATGCCCAGGCAGGGGCTGCTGAGGCCTTGGGTGCAAAAGGGTAGAATGTGGCACCTGGAAAAATAGTCTGGTGCCCAAGTTTGATTATTCCATGAATTTTAGCCCAAAACTCAGTGTAAACTGCACTTCAGCTGCATTAATGGCATATTGATTATGCCACTTTCCAGAGTTCTTGCTTTCCCAAATTGGAAATTAAATTCTCAGGTATTAAAACACCTGTTGATATGCTTTCTCTTAGTGTAAATTATCTGTGAAATGATGTTATTTAACTCCTGCAGAATTACACCGGCTCTTTGCTTATATCTTGGTAGAAGACAAGTCTGTAACAGCAAGGATAATAGTGGTTTGTTCAGCGGGTGCTGGCACTTCTGAAAATGGTTGGCAGTGTTTGCTCAGAAATTGGGAAGAGATCTAACGATCCAGAACTAATATAATTTGCATGGATGTTTTACCTGAAATGCCACCTTGAACAAAATTTAAATTCTGCAGAACTGTTCAGGAAGGTAGATGAGATTGAGAAAATGGAGACAAACAGAAAACAGTATTTATCTCAAGGAGGTTGAATTGCTCTCTGGAGGTCTTCATCTCTCCTTGCGGATTGCACAGAGCTGGCAGGTGAGCAGCTATGACTGTACACTCATTTTAGCATCCAGTGTGTCAGGACTACTTCTCTCTGAGCATGTGAGTGCCAGTTGCTCATCGCCTTCTTGACACCAGAAGCTCTGATGGCTGTGTGGATGTGCTGACCGTGGCTTAGTTCTGTCGCTGTGTGGTGTTAATAAAGGCTTGGCTTAGCAGGTCACTACTGAGAGTTTAAACAGTTCAAGAAGTGGAAATGAGGCCCATTTGAAGGCAAGTAGGCTTATTTGAAAAGTCATGGCAACAGCAGAAACTTCTAGGAGGTGAAGAGGTAAAGGAATGGAAATAGAGCATAAAGCATGTTGAAGTAGAGGGCTAGGCAAGGCAGAGGCAGTCAAACTGCAGTCTCTCTGTCAAAAAGAGGAGATTCAGTCCCTCTTAGGGAAGAGGGATTAGAGAAGGGATATTTCTGTCACTGCATTTCGAGTTGGTTGCAAAGTAAGCCCTTCCTACCTTTCAGGTAGGGATGGGATTTGGCTTGACCCCTGCAGCAGAGCAGGAGGGATGGAGCAGAACAAAAGGGGCGATTGCAGCTTTGCTGAGCATCTCGGGCTACAAAGCATCAGGGTGACTGTGGATGCTCGTCTGCTACAAGTCTGCTGCACATTGTCTTCAGGTGGGTGATACCCCCATGACACAGTAGCACTGTGTTTCCACATGTCTGCAATGCAGTATGGAGAGCTACCAAGGAGTTAGGGGGTCCAGTATCATCAGAATCACCCAGTATCATTGCTGTGGGTCACTTTTTTGGTCTGGGATCTCCAGTAGCCAGTTGAATCAAACTTTCCTCCTTCATTTCAGGGTTGCTGACTTCAAGATCAAGAGGAAAGCTGGAAGGGAGGGCAGAGCAGAAGTGAAAATGTGTGAAGAGGGAAACAGAAAGAAACATGCAAGAGCAAAAGCTGTAGCAAACTACTGCTGGCATCACTCTGGGACCTTGAAAAGCTGGAAAACTGTTCTGGACACACAAATTTTGTATGAATAGATGCTAAATAAGTTGCAAATAAACGGAGGCTGTCCTCAGGGGCACAGATGGCTCTAAGGGAAAGGTGAAATCTGTGTTGCCATTCCAATTTGACTTCATTGGGATCTGCAGGAGGATTACAACTGCTCCTGTTCCTGAACAGCAACACCTGTCTCCATCAGAGCTTCTTCTCAAAAAGGTCTGGAGAGAAAGGAAGCAGGCTATAAAGGGACACAATGTTTGCACTAATCACAGCTCTTCCCCTGGATGACGACCACCTGAGGAACCTGGCCATACACAAGTCTATGGGACCCGATGAGAGGCATCCCAGAGTCCTGAGGGAACTGGCTGATGTAGTTGCCAAGCCACACGCCAAGATACTTGAAAAGTCATGGCAGTCAGGTGAAGCCCCTAGTGACTGGAAGAAAGGAAGCATTACACCTATTTTTAAAAAGGGTGGAAAGGAGGACCCTGGGAACTCCCGACCAGTCAGCCTCACCTCTGTGCCTGGGAAGATCATGGAGCAGACCCTCCTAGAAGCTATGCTGAGGTACATGGAGGACAGGGATGTGATTTGAGACATAATTGCATCATGTTGGTGCAAGAACAGGTAAGAAAGCGGGTGGCAGCCTGGGTGAGAGCAGCACAGCCACCCCATCCAGGTGCAGGTGGGGATGAACATGGACCAGTGCTCCTGTGTGGCCTGGGTTCAGGCTTTCCCCATTTGGACAGCACCAAATGTCACCTTTAGGTCACGGCTGAGTCTGGGCTCATGTCCACATAATGTGGGCATAATACTACGAGACAGGATTTGGGGGTGTATTCAAATTACAGTGTGGACTCTGCTGCTGAGAAACAGCTAGCATTTAAACTGCTTGTCTTGGTATTTCAGAAAAAGTTCATTTTTCTGCTCCTTCCTTTTCCTAATTTAGATGGCTGGAGGGTGCTAAAGAACAGCTCATTGGTGACTCTGCAGCTCCAGCCTGCCCAGCATCCTCAGCTTTTGAGCTTCAGGCACTGGCATGGGTGCAAGATCCATCAATCATCACTGTGCTGCCAAAAACAAAGGAGTTCTCAGCTCAGCAGGAGCCAAGGATGCCTGAAAAACAGTTGCTCCTTGTTCAAACATGCAGGCTGCATCCATGCAAGGAGTCAGGGTAGCCAAGTATGAGTCTTGAGAAAGGGAAAGGATCTGCATTAATCATCATCTGTTAGCGAGAGAGCCTGCTTTCTTACAAGCTGAAATTCAGTGTTAATTAAATTGCTTACCTTCCTCCAGAGAAAATAGGTACACTGATAAACAGCACGGGATTTGAGTATGAGTTGGCAGGCAGAACATGGCAGCTTAAGTGAAAAGGCCTGTGATAACAGGCAGCCTCTCCATCTAGGATGAAGGCACGAGCAGCGCAAGTGGTGGGGAGCCACAGTGGCCGAAATGATGTGTAAATGCCAGCTCCCTTCCTGTCCTCAGTCCTCTTTGACTGCCATAGAAATGCTTTGTGCAGAGCTGGCTGGGTGGTGTCATAGCTGCTGCAGGAGGGTGGTAGGAGAGGGAGACGCCCAGCACACAGGGGTATGTGTGAAACCAGTGAGCTGGGCTGTAAACCCAAGGGAGAGCTGTCCCCAGGGGGTGGTAGGACTGAGTCTTGCAGCAATTCACCGTTCTTCTTCCAGCTCTGCAGCTGGGTTGACATGAGCCAGTGACCTCCAGAGCGACCACCTTCAACAGAGGCCACTGACATACATCAGTATGTGACCTTCCTGCCATTGTGGGCGACTGCAGAACCACAGAATGGGTGAGGTAGGAAGGGACCTCTGGAGGTCATCTGGCCCAAGCCCCCTGCTCAAGCAGGATCACCTAGAGCTGGTTGCCCAGGTTGTCCAGGCAGCTTTTGAGTATCTCCAAGGGCGGACACACCATAACCTCCCTGAGCAACCTGTGACAGTTCTTGGTCAATCCTACAATGAAAAAGTCTTTCCTGATCTCCAATATTTCAGTTTGTGCTCCTTGCCTCTTTTCCTGTCACTGGGCACCACCCAAAAGAGGCTGGCTCCATCTTCTTCGCACCCTCCCTTCAGGTATTTATATCCATTGATAAGATTCCCCCTGAGCCTTCTCATACTGAACAGTCCCAGCTCTCTCAGCCTTTCCTCATAGGAGAGATGCTCCAGACCCTTAATCTTCGTGACCCTTCATTGGACTCTCTCCAGTTTGTCCATGTCTCTCTTGTACTAAGGAGCCTGAACTGGATCCAACACTCCAGTTGTGACCTCACAAGTGCAGAGTAGGTGCATGGGGTTGTTTCTCCCCATGTGTAGGACTTTGCACTCCTTGTTGAACCTCATGAGGTTCCTGTTGGCCCATTTCTCCATCCTGTTGAAGTCTCTGGCCCTTTGGCATATCAACCGCCCCTCACAGTTTTGTGTCATCTGCAAACTTGCTGAGGGCACACTCCTCACCCACATCCAAACCATTAATGAAGATGACAAACATTACTGGACCCAGTATAGACCCTTGGGGTACGCTGCTAGTCACTGGCCTCCAACTAGACTTCGTGCCACTGATCAGCACCCTCTGGGCCCAGCCAATTTCCAATCCACCTCGCTGTCTGCTCTGCTAACCCACACATCAATAGCTTGTCTATGAGGATCTAGCATGAGACAGTGTTGAAATCCTCACAGAAGTTCTGGTAGACACTATCTACTCCTCTCCTCTGATCTACCAGGTCAGTCATTTCATCATACAAATCTGTCAAATTGGTCAAGCATGACTTCTCCTTAGTGAAACCATGCTGACCGCTCCTGACGTCTTTCTTGTCATTCATGTACCTGGAGATGGTTTCCAGGGATGAAGCTGAAGCTGATCAGCCTGTAGCTCCTTGGGTCCCCCTTCTTGTCTTTCTTAAACACAGGAGAGACACTTGCTTTCCTCCAGGCTGTGGGCACGTTATCCTCCTATTTTATGGGAAAATGTGCCAGTCCCTAAAAGATGTGGTAAAACAACAGCATCACTGAAGAGACTGCGTGCAAAAGAGGGTTTTTCTGGCCTGGCCTTGCTGGCACAGAACAGGCTTCAATATTTGCAAACACTTCAAAGATAAAGGGTGACTCAGAAACCAGGACGAGGATTATTTTGACTCCAGCTTTCTGTGTTTCGACTCCATGCACGGATTCACAAATAACATCTGGCACGTCTCTGCTAGGGTGACCTCGCGAGCTATAAAACATTGTGAGAGCAAAGACAGAGGAAAAGAAGTTGAGGTCTCTGTGGGCATCTCTCTCAACGATTCACTTCTGGCATCACATGGAGCTTGCAGCACTGACGACTGGTCTGTGCTCAAGGGTCCCACCTCTGCAGTGAACTGTGTCAACCATTCCCCACTTGGCAGAGGAAATGTCCACACAGTAAATGAAGTAAGAACAACAACAACAAAAAGATAATTCGGGAAAGATATCCAATAGAGATGCAAATTAACCTCCCTGTACAAAGCCCTTTATAGATCCTGGGATTTTGTGTACTTATTACTTCCATTAAATGTGACATATTGAAAGCTTCCTTTTGCCAAAAATGCTCTTTCACTCTTTCTCTCTGACCTCACTTAGCTAGTTCATGAACAAAAGGGAAGATTAAAGGAGAGATAAAGACAATTTATTAAACACTTGGGACTGTTGGAAAAAATGTGATGTCTAAAATCTTCATGAAACATACAATATTTTAAAATGCTTTATTTTGCTGGAGCTTTGAACTATTAACTACCAGTAACATTCAAAAGGTCAAAGTTCCCCGTTCTCTACCAACCATTCCCTTGCTTGCAAGGAGCTTAACCGGCTCCCTCCACACTGTCCTTGCTGCTTCTCCTGTTTCCTCTTTGCATCCAAGCTTGCAGCACCCACTGCCTGATCTAGGTGAAAGAAGCACTAAATACACCTTTGCTCTAGGTTACAGCTCAACAGAGAAGGGCTGTTTCTGGAGACAGGACGGGGTGCTTGCCTTGTGTGGAAGGTCCCTGGCAGGCCAGTGCACAGCCAGTGCAGTTTTGTGGTCTGCAACCCCAACGTGCGTGGTCAGGCACTGGGAAGAAGTTGTTAGGGGCTGAGTTTGTTAGTGGGAAGCAGGTTTTACAGAGCCCCTGTCATGGGCAAAGCCAATGGGGCAGCAGAGCTCATAGCCAGGCTGATTTCTCACTGACTTCAACCAGGCAGGCACAAGTGCTTTCCTTCTCCTGCCCTTCTTTGTCTTTGGTCTCATGTCCTAAAACTGTTATTTGCTACTGCAGGTCCTCCTGGGTTTCAGCAAGGACAACTCTTCCTTATTCACACTGAGGTTGAATGAAGCTTCTGGTGGTGGAGATCTCTGAGGAGGCAGTGCCACCAAACGGTCCACCTCCAAAAGGTGCAGAGCAGTCCCACGTGCCACCCCACGTGCCACCCACATGCCACCCTTCTCCTTCCAGCTGAGATGGTCGGAGACCAGCCATCCTCAGCAGGCATGGATTTACTGGCAAAGTGAAATGGCCATGAGACCTTGGTGAACACCGGCCAGTATAAGGCTGCAGGACGTGGTGTGTCTGTGGCAGGACATGTAGCACGGCTGGAGCCAGCATTGCTGGATGCAAGTGGAGACAAAATCGTAAAATAGCCAGGGGTGATGGCACGGGCACGGAGAGCATCTGAAGGAATGGGAGGCATATTCTGCCAGGCAGAGGGTCAGACACGTTCGCTCCCATGTGTGCTGGGAGTTGTGATGGCTGTCTGCATCGACATTTCAGCCTTCAGGAGAGATGAGGCAGTTTGGCATAGCTGGATCCGCTCTCACCTCAAGCTAAATGATGTCAAACCCAACCTCTGCTGCCAGAGACTCAGATCATGCTTGGCCACTTGCTGCTGCTGAGGTGCTGTGTGATAGCTTGCCAATCTGCAGTCATGTTTCAGAGCCTCATAACAAGTACGAATCAGGAACAACTCCATAAAAGTCAATTACGCTGGTGCAAAGCATCTGCATCAAGGCCTCTGCACACTTATCAGTGAGGCTAGGCCCGTCCATCATGTATTACTCAAAACTGTATAGAAAAAAATAAAAGCTTGGCTGGCACTCATGGAAGTAAGTGCTTGAAGTTAGGATTTATGAGAAATGGGCTGTGTAATGGGAAACAGGCCTTTCCTTCTGAGCTCACGTGCCACTAAATAGTTATGCTGCCTTCCACGTGTCCTTGCCAGTCATCTTTCGTCACGGTGAGCACATTTTTTATTATTAAAATCCTTTGGGAAGTCATGGTTAGCTTGGGATTTTTTTTTATTTAGAAAATATCTTCCTTGGGACTGAGTCAATGTAAAAAGGTCAAGTATCATGGCAAGAAAAAAGGCATTTATGAGAACTGCTGTGCTCTTGCCTCATGTTGTGACTTCCAGCAAATGTCCAAGCAAACCTGCAGTCCCAGAGCTTGCATTGGACCCTTGGGGAAAGGCAACCTGCACCAGCCTCAGGGGCCCAGGCACCAGGAGGGCTTGGCCTGTGATGCTGAGAGGGTTGGTGGTCCCTGGCACATGTTTGGCCATGGTGGTCTCCCCAGGTCTGGGAGCCAGCTCACACCATGGACCACTCCTTCAGTGGCATGTGCCAACTGGTCTTGGGGCTGAAGGTCCTGCTGGGGATCCTCTACCAGTAGGGCTGTAAGGTGCTTTTTAATAAACACCTGAATGCTCTTGGGCCTACCTCTTGATCTGGAATGATATCTGCTTCCCAAAGACTCAGAAGCTGCTTGTTATGGGCTGTTCTTGTCAACGCTAACAGACCATGATCAGGTCATTTGCCAACCCATCTCATCTTCTTTCCTTTCCTCTCCAAGAACTTCAGAGCCCTGAAAAACAATCTTCTCTATGTTCTGGGTTTCAATGCTTGAGGTTTTCGTACCAAAATCCATGTATTTCAGTGCCCAGTGCAGGGACAGGAGAGAAAGGCCCCAGCACAGCAGATGTGCTTCCTGCATTGCAAAGAGAAAGCCATCGTCTCTCAGCCAAATGTGTTCTCAGCAGTGGTGGTGCAGTCTGTCCTTGAAAGACACATCCTGAAGGAAACCTGTCCTCAGAAGAAGAGCACAGCCTGCTTTGTATGGCAGATGGGACAACTGAAATTGCTCAAAAGCCACAGCTTATTCAGAAGCGTGGCCAGTCCTGAATGGCTCCTTTGAACGCTGAGCTGTGCAGGGGGAAGAAGACTAGTGACAACGTTGATTTGTGCTGTATCTGATCAGATCCTGGTCAGAAGAGCACGGGACTGCCTCTGCTGTGTGAACCACTGTGAAGCTGCTCTATGCCATATGGCTGGGACATCCCAGAGCAGGACAAGGCAGCCCAGAGCTAAACCATTTGTGCTTTTAGCAGAAACCAGTATGTGGTTTTGGAGAGGGCAGCTGTGGCTGTGTATACCTGGAGTAAGCACCTCGGGGTGCTCATGTCTTATCGGGCAGGGCTGGCTTTGCAAGCTGAGACCTGCACCTGACCCCAGCTCACTATCCTGGGCATGTCCCAACAGAGAAAGGATGGGAGGAGCACAGCATCACTCTCATGGCAGGAGGTACCTTCTAACTCCATGTCTGAGCCTTACAATGCCCTGTCAAGCCTTCCTTGACAGAGGCTGATATGTCACCATCCCAGGCAGGAGTTATGGAGGACATATTGCTGAAACGATGCTCCTCAGGAAGGGGCAACCAGACCTGCTGAAACACACCAGCATGGCAAAGTGTGTCTGAAAAAAGACATGGAGCTTTCTTTCCTATCACACACACAAATCGCTCTGCAGAAAATGGCTTTCTACTTTGTGGAACTGAACTCAGAACCAGGTGGCAACAAAAGCCAACAGCCATCTTCGAGCAGGGTGTTTGCTAGAAACTAGACAATTTTCTGAACAGATTATAGCAGTTATGAAGGTAGTAATGTGAAACGCTTAAACCCCAGAGCATTGCTGATAACAGATGTTCTCCCAGTGAACATAAAGCCATCCCTCACCTTGCAGCCCCCACTGAGGTTGCAGACCACAAACAGGCACAGGAGACATTTGTGGCCACTGGCAACAGAGAGAGGGGGAGGCAGCTCTGTAGGAGCACATCACTCACCGCTGTCAGCAGGGGGATTTTTAACCGCCTGTCTGCTCTAGGGCAACTCTTTCATGCAGCATTTCTAAAGGGAAAAGAGGGGCTTGACACCACTGCCCTTTCACACTGGGCAAGAACTGGGTGCCTACCAGCAAAAGACACCCCTAATTCTCTGTAAAACCAGCAGCACAACCCTCAGTCCCACCATGCAGAGCTGAGCATGGCTGCATGGACCTAGGAACTGCCACCAAGGATCCCACCTCAGAACTTCAGCATCTGGATCCTGAATCACTGAAGATGGACAGATTAAAGCAACAGCACTTCAGAAGCAACCCTGCCCTGCAGAAGATGCATCAAACTGTCTGAAAAAGCTCAAGATGCCTGCTGGCTTGATTAACCTGTAATGAATTAAAAATCTGGCCCAGCCCAGGCAGGGACATGTGTGTGCTCAGACATGGGGGAGTGATGCTGCCATGCAGAGAGTCCTTTTCACACAATACAGTCAGTGGCATCCCCTGTTTTGTTCAGTCATACCACTCTACTGTCAAGTGTTTGCTGGGGCTACGTACAACTAAAGCCAAGGATCAGGCCTGGGAAAGGCTTTTCCTGAAAGGTCAGACATCCTGGAGCTATGGGAAAGGAGCTCTTTGCCACTAGCAAAGGGTACCATGACCACAGGTGGCCTCCTGCAGCCGAGGGGAACAAAAAGCAACACAAGTGCAAAGGCACTTTGCTGTAGACACTAGCAATAGCTGATAATTTCATAGGAAAAGGCAACTGAGGTGCAAACTCTTCCTGTGTACCTGCAGCAGTCCATCCCCATGCTCTGAAGATGGGACGCGAGGGTGTCCCTGCTCCCACACTGCAGGGATCGGGAAGGGGACAGCGCTGCCACAGCTGCTTTCCTGCAACCCAAGGCCAGAGCAAACTCCTGGGCCATTCCAGTAAAAAACACAGCCCCGTGTTTGTGTGCCAAAGCACAAATGTCTTTATCCTTCTGGTGTGCTAACAGACCAAAATATTGCTCTCAGTATGGCAGCAGGGAGCAGTCTGCCTTTACCAAAAGGCAGTTATGGACCAGCAGGGAAGGGAGGCTGGCCAAGAAAGGGATGCATGGCTTTAGGAAGAAGCAATTTGTACTGGACAGAGGGTGAAGGGGCAGAGGTAAATCACCTCTGAGCACAGGGCTGGCTTGGAGCACACAAAACTGCCCCCACCCCACAGGAGTGATGGGGACATGCGTCAGGATGCAGCAGCCACAGGAGCGATGCTGAAGGAGAAAGCTCCTCTGCACCAGCTCCCCTACCACAGTCTGTGATTAGGAGATGCCATCCTCAGTGCCAACACCTCTCCCAGACACCCAGTGTCATGGTCCCCAGGATGCAGCAGTGGTTTGCTATCATAGGGTTGTGCTGATGCACCCTGGCTGTTCAGCTCTGGCTCAATGTGTGGTCCCAGGCCAGCCGTGAAGCTGAGGGTTTTGTTAGCTTCGGGAGAGACCACATTCATCTCAACCTGACCTTTATCTCTTAAATGCTGGTGGTAGAGGAGTTACTCAGATTAGGGACAAAATTGACAGAAAGCAGTAAAGGTTTGTGAGAGGTTTCAGTATTAACAGAAATTTCAGCTTATTGAAGCAATTTCCTCTTTTAATCTAACCTCCAAACCCAGCAGCTTTATCCTGAAGGGCAGGGAAACATTTGGAAACCTATTAGATTATCTACTGTTGGCTGTTTCTATGGGAAAATGGAAGCTGACTATAGGAGCCAATGAATACCCAGCAAGTCCTTCCTTGCCATTTAACTGCATAACACTACACAAGTATTGTGGCTGTTCACATGGAGCTTGGGGCTGGACTTGCTTTCCCCAGCCCCTGTAAAGGAGAAATACCACAATGCTGAGGAAAATCAGAGATACAGATCTGTCCTTTTGTTCCTAAATTCACTACCAAATAGTTCAATTAAATGCCAGTCCCTCCTATATGATGTGAAGGCAATGCCAAATAATTACTTGAGTTACAAAAGCCACATGGTAATCCCTTTAAGATCAAAATATCTGTGGAAATTTTCTTTAAAAGCAGTCATAGCCTTGAGGTTCTCTGGACGTTTTTGCTCCCTTTTACTGTATCTATGGAGGTGTCAGGCTGGGGTCAGAAAGGGAAGAACCAAGTCTCAGTGCTGCAGCTCACATTCACGTATGTTGGACTGGAGGAGGCAAGAAGGCAGGTCCTGAGCAAGGCATCGTCTCTGCT
The DNA here is from genome assembly GCF_000695765.1 of Mesitornis unicolor. Classification (NCBI taxonomy): domain Eukaryota; kingdom Metazoa; phylum Chordata; class Aves; order Mesitornithiformes; family Mesitornithidae; genus Mesitornis; species Mesitornis unicolor. The sequence continues at coordinate 826 of NW_010160133.1, read as the reverse complement.
GCTGCATGGCTACGTGTGCCCCATGGACCGTGCCAGCAGCTGCTTATCACCCATCCCCAGGGCTCCGGTGTCCTGTGCCAGGCAAGGCCCATTCCTGGAAATCCCAGTGTTTCAAAAACAGAGCACAGAGCACACTTTCCTTTTGGCTTCTGTAAGCACTCCCTTTGGGTTGTCATTGTGTCCCCACTATAACAGGAGGAGTTAGGTGACTGACTACAAGAGACCATATCAAAGGCAGAGACGTTAATGGGAAATCACCACCTTTTGTACTCAGTTGATGAGGCTTTGCAGGAGACACCCTGAGCTGCTCAGACCATAGGCAGACCAGCCTGAAAAAGGATGGAGCGATTTACATACTGAAAAGAGTGGAAAAAGCCCCAGAATCAGCAAGAAACAAAACAATTTAATGTATGCATTGTCCTTGGGTATGGAAATCTGCTGCACAATCCCAAAGGCGCATCCCCACACAGATGGATTTTGTTTCTAGTGAAATGGAGACTGTGCAGCTTTTTAGATGTTTAGGAACATGGAGCTCTCTGTCACATTTACGAGCCTCACATGCAATCTGCATGCTGCATTATAGCACCACATCCTTAAAGATGTAAGCAGGAGTGATATAAGAAATTGTCAGCAAGGCATAAACCACCTTTGCTTTTCTCCAGCATCATTTGCTCTCAGTCCCCAGGTCACTGTCACACTTCCCTCATTAAAGATGGGAGCTGGGTCTCCTTGTTTCTCTGAGCCCAGACATCCAGGTAGGCATCGACAATTTGTCAGATTGGCTTAGAAGCCCTTGCCTCAAAGAATGGAAAAAAAAAAATATATA
>NW_010160132.1:51509-79288 GCF_000695765.1 Mesitornis unicolor | reverse complement strand
ATTCATGGTAATAATTGCTTGGAAACATGAAGGTGCTATTACCTGGGAGAGAAATAGGCTCCTTATCCCCATGGCTGAAATCTGTCATGTTCAATATTGGCAGGAAAACTTAATCTATTTCATCACTTTTTAGCAGTAGCTGCTTTTGATCCGTGTGCCATATTCTCTGAAAATAATTTAATAACAGACAGGTTCCTGTTAAATCATTCCTGAAATTCATTTATCCTGAGTTTTTGCTAGGAGGAGATGGCACGCTTGGAATAGACAGATGTTAATTCAGTGTTCTTATTTTTATATCTCATACATGACTATTTGTTGCATGTCTGTCTTGGCTGGAACAATTTATGAGCACACACACTGGAGGGCCAACTAAATCCCACAAAGGCCATTCAGTGGCACTTGAGATGTGACAGGAGAGGGCTTTTAATTCTTGTTCTTGATGCTGAATTACCTTGTTGCCTCTACAAATTACTGTCACTCATAGGACTGTGTCCTTGGCAAAGGACAAGGGGACACGGTGATCATTCTTCTCCACAAGATCAGAGGATGTGTCCTCTCTAGAAATACTGATTGAGCTCTGCTGCCCTGATCTCTTTTCTCACAGGTATACCTTTTTCCCCTGGGTTTTAAAAAGTAGATGAAAGCAGGAAAAGCATTTTGAAATTAAATAACATAGTTTTAATTGTCTGCTAGAAAAATTAATTTACTGCTCATTTAAAACAATAAGTCTTTGTCAGGTTAATTCACTGTACTGATGGGTAAATAAGAAGGGAATGGTATTTTCCACCTTTCTGGAGCAGAGAGAAAGGTGGCTTTGTTGTACAATTTTTCAAGCAAAGTAATTTCCCTATGAAATAACAGAAGAACTCTTTGTAACTTTGCTTTGGACTGAAGAGGAATATTTGGCTTTTTTACCTGGTCCTGTTTAAAAATGGACATTTCTTAATTAAAATAGAGCTTGGAAAAATCTGGGAATTGAGAAGATAATTTTTCAATTTTAGTTTTGTTTTCCTGAGAAAATGAAGCACACGTTATATACAGAAAATCAAAACATAAATGGCACTGCATCTTTCTTTCACCTCTAAAGTACAGATTTGTGCCCTAAATAACGTACCAAGCAGCCCAGTATTATTTGGGAGCCAAGGGCTCCTGAGACTGTCAAACTGAAGGACTGGAAGCTGGATCAGGCCCTGTCCTGCATATCCAAAAGCTTCTCTTTACCTTCCATCTTTCTGTTGTCGCAGTTGTTGTTGCCTTCCCATGGATAAATCCTTGCTGTGGTGACCACGGTTTGGGAAGCTGCTTTCTATTTACAGCCGTTCCTGTTGCATCCCGTGTGCTCGCAGCCCGTGGGGCAGTGACTCCAGGTTTTGTGCTCGTGCTGTGATCGTTGTTGCTGCTCATGAGCTTTGCCATCTCCTCCTCTGCTGGGGGTGCCTGCCAGCTGTGGGTACCCACCTGCTCCTATTTTTCTTCTGGTGCTACTACCTAAAAGCCTAATGATTCAGTGCTCTGCAGTACTTACCCGAAATACTGAGCTTCAAGTGTTGAAAATCTGTTCAGGAAGACTGATTCAATTTGACAATTTTCAGAAGAAAACTGGTGTCTTTTTTGTTTACACTTTAGGGGTTGTTTTTTCGGTTTCTGAGGCATACTAGATCGGAGCTAATGGATTATAATTTTTTTTTTTGTAACCCAGGACAGTATAATGAACCCGATGGGCTCTTGTGAGACTTAAGTGCAGAAACTCTTCAGCACATGACTTGAGAGAGCTCTCGTGGGGTGCTGGTTTTCCATCTCATTGACAGTGTACCAAACTGTGGCCTGGCTGAGGAGGGAAAAATTCAGATTCTCAGTTGCTTCCTTGTGTGAAATGAACCCATAGGTAGGCAGGGAGAGCTGCAATGGCAGCCTCTGATCGAGGAGCCCACCAGAGCAAGGTACCCCTTGAACAGGTGATGCTGCCACCAAGCCAGGGTCCTTGGCCTTCTGGGGGTGGTTGGGCTCTGCTCCTGTGCCCACTTCAGACCTGTGTTTAGCTGCAAAGAAACCTGAATGCTAAATGAGGAGACTATAACATTTATTTGTTTGTTTCTTCTTCCTGAAAATATGTTATGCAGGCAGTATGCTGTTCCAGATGTCCTGGGGTTACTGCTTGTTCTTTGTGTAAGCTGCCACACACCTGAGGGTGTGCTGCAGCCAGTGCATCTCCTGAAGCAAGGCTTAATCTTTCCTTTTTGCCCTAGGAAGCTATTGGAAAGACAGGTAGTGAATATGAGAACTTCAGTGCCTTTACTGTTGCTGTACAATGATGTGAGGTATAATTTTTAGGCTTTCATAGAAAACATTTTGTAGAAACAATGTTTAGTAATAACCCAATAAGACTGCATAACTGGGAGGCAAATTAGAATATACCTTTATAGTAGTAAGTATTAAGTATGTGGATAAGCAATATAAGACCTGTTTACTGCCCATGTTGTGTTAAATCTGCTGGATAGAAAGCTGATCTCTTGTTAATGGATGAGTGATGAATATTTGATCATAGACAAGTGTAATCTGAAGTGTTTGAAAAACAAAAAGAGAAGTCTTGATGGGGTCTATGCTTACCATAGGCCTGTGCCTTCAATGTAATAATCATTTTCTGTGATAGTAATTAATGGACTGTTTCAGTTATGGATGACATTCATGTTATTGACAGTGATGTATGTATGAGCTGAATTCTTAATTGAGTAGATGTGCTGATTATGGTAATACTGTTGGATAAATCAGACTAATTTTGTGCATTCAGTTTGTACTTAGAACTATATCAGTATTTTTAGGAACATAAGATGATTTACATACTCACTTTACAGTGTCCATTTTGGTACTAACAAGTGGTGTTTGGAAATGCATATTGCGCTTATCGGCTTCCCCTCTCCCTGTGGGCACACTAATACTGTCTTGTCATCAATCGCTTGAAAGACTGTGGGGAAGAGAATGCACGAAGGGAGCTGGAGGCTGAGGATGTGATACTGAGAAGCGACTTGGGAAAGGATAGTGAAACACCTTGCAGCTTGCTTTGACGCTGTGGCCCTGTGCAGATCCTCTCTCAGGTGAGCGGTGTTTTGGCTGTAGGTAGCTCTCCTCTGTAACTCGCTGTCTAAAGATTCCCCCTTTCTCTGGTACACTCTGGTGAGAAAACTTGTTTTATCATTTTCTGCTGCTGGAGAAACATGAAAAAAAAATAAAATGGAATTAACTCTCTCTCAAAAAAAAAATCCTGTTTGGCATTTCAAATGAAAATTGTTTAAACTTTGAGCATAAATGTAAACTGATGTTTTATTTGAAGTGTTCTATGCTGTGATTAATAATTTCTGTACTACTTTATTGCTGGCTTTAGTTATGATATTGAGATAAACCAGAAAATTGGTCTGCTGTAGAGGTTGAGAGACCATTACTCATAGTTGTAGCAAAACTCTCCGAAATACTTACCTGAAATAGCACCAACCTTGAATTTTTCTGAGTCCAGACCACTGGAAAATTTGAGTGACTTCTGTAGGCAGGACACAGATCATAGGTGAAAAATCACATGCAAAGATGCTGATGCCTTGGAAATGATGACTTTCTGCACAGTCTGGTACAGTAAGAAATGAGTAAGCCTGAAAGTGTATTTTATTTGTTAATTGCATCAAATGATAGAGGATGAAAAGGCAAAATGAGCCTTGTTTTCCTTCTCCCTAACAGATAGATTTGGTTTACTTACTATGCTACATAGTGACTTTATTCTAAGGACGTCTTCACAGTTAATGTAGGTGAGTGATTAAATTAGAGGTTTGAGCAGTCAGATGTGGAAACATTTTGGTTACAACTTCAGGCAGAAGCTTGCTTTTTGACTTTTTGGAATGATTTTTGAGTCTAGATATAAGAAAACTATTGGTGAAGGGTCTGTTGGATGTAATTCAGTTATCGTATTTGGAAAGTATTGGTTAGTGTCTTACCTCGCACCCTTCCCTGAACCTTCAGCGCAGGGCTGGAGGTCTCTTCTCCCTTCAGTCTGTCAGTTGTCCCACATCAGTTGTGTGCTGTGAGTGTCCCTTTCTGCTGGTGTGCAGCCACAAGGCCATTTTCATGTAGTGTGGACGGCAGCTGTGTGTGCAGTGCTGCTGGAACAGGTGCTGCGCCTGCTACAGAGCTATTTTCAAATACAAATATACGCTTTGTTTTCAAATATCCCAAGGGTTTAGCCCATCATGAAGACTAGCTAGTTCTAAAAACACCAATGCAGTGGCACTTTGTATGAAACCCATCATAAATGTTCAAAAATAAGGCAATTTTCCTGATGCATAGCTTACACAATGCAAATGGAAAATTTGGCTATTGTGTTGCGGTCTGTGACTCATCTCAGGAAATGTTAAGATCTGAAGTAAATCCTACTGCAATAAATTGTTCTCACTAGCCTGCTTTGTGTCGGAATTTCCTTTGTCTTTGCTAGTAGGTAAATTTTCCTTTGTTGATGGGAGAAAAACGCGTAGGATTTGATTCGGTGTGGTACTTTAACATCTCCACACAGTGCTCCAGAGGGCAAATAGCTCCTCAAACAAGGGAGGCTGTAGGGGGAATAATGCTGTGCTTTGCTGCACTTGAATATCAAATTGACAATTAAGGTAGAATCACTGTGGGTAGTGGGTTTTGGGTTGGTTTTGTTTTCTTTGCAGTTTGCAAAATCACGTGTCAGTTCTTTCACTTAAGAGAAAGTTTATTACGTAGGGAAATAGTTGTGTGTTTGACATGAACTGATGAAGTTCTGGCAATGCTGTCACTTAAATTATTACTTAAATGTTTATAGACCTAAACAAATGTCTCAGTAAGCCATGTAAGTGTGGGGGAAAGGCAGTTCTGATGTTCAGAACCACTTGTAACAGTGTAAACTTCAGTTCTGCCATCTCTTTTTTTATGATAGGGGTAAACCTGAGTTTCTGGTGAGCTGAGCTGTACTAACTTTTGGTAAGAATCCTTCTCAGTAACTTGAAATGAAGCATGGCAAGTATTTCTACAGATACTCAACAGAAAATCACTTGTGATTCCAGGTGGTCTTGGTTGCAGTTAAAATCCTTGTACTGAGCAGCAGCCTCAGCCTCCTCTGGCTCCAATGTTTGTACTGTGCTCTGTGGTGGTACTGAGCATCGCTTTTCAAAATATCCACAGATAGTGGCTTCTTACTTTCCTGTTCTTCTGTGCTTGTAGCTGATTACAACAGTATTTAGTCACCTGAACCATGAATTGTCAGCCCAGCCACCTATTACTGTACAGAAAATCTACAATCTGGTACTGATTTGCTGTTAGCAACCAGCTGAAGAAACGCTGGATCCTTGGTCACTGTTCCTCTAACAGAAGCGGTTTTGGTTATCAAAATTTCTTCATCAGCACGGTTTTGACATAGGCCCTCTGCTTCATACAACTGTAGTTGTGTTTCAGTGGATTAAAAAATGGAACCAAAAGCTGTGCACAGGCATGAGTTTGTCACTGTGGCCTTCAAAGCACCCACTACTGCCGGAGGCGAGGCAGCGAGGTGAGGACACTGCTGATGCCGAAAGTGGTACCTCGGCAAAGCAACCGGCCTTGCTACGTATTTTGCCAGCTTTGCATTATTGATAAGCAAAGACTCATTGCAGAAGATACAGGCACCCCATGCTAGCAACTGTCATAAATCGATCCAGCTCCTGCCGAGACAAGGATGTTTCTGGCAGCTTGAACGAGGAAGAATCTGAGGAGGAAAACTGTCAGGGGCTGATGTCTGCACTTCTAGGGGAGACATAACGACAGGAGCACAGAGAAGGAGAAGATAAACTGCATGATGGGAAATTGCTGTAGTGTTCTTAATTTCTCTTTCAGCAGGGGAATTTTGAATAACTTTCTGGCAAGGGCTGTGGCTGGCTGCTTTAGGAAGGCTGTTCATGTGGAACCGTCGTGTCAGGCTTGTGTTTCAGTGGGTTCAGTTGACTTTCTTAAACTTAATGTGGAAAACCAAAACTAAACCACTTTTTTCCCTTTGTGTGAGGTGAAGGTCAAAGCGCAAGAAGGTGTTCCTAAATGTCTTAGTATTGTGGGCCATAGTTATGAAGTTAAAGGCCTGGAGGCCTCTCTTTTCTAGGAGAAGTAGCCTTTTCCATTTGAAGATCCCATGTTTGCCAGCTCTTGTGAAGCTTCCTGTGCTCTGTGTGGTCTTTTGGTTTGGTATTTTAAATCTCTTAATTTTATTTTAAGGAATAACATGTTTTAGGATTTAGCTTTAGAAAGTCCACTTTCCAGTTTGAGAGATGCATTTTCCCTCACATAATCTTGAGTGCTACAAAATTGACCGACTCTAAGTCAATCAGAAACAACCTGTGCAGTGCATGCCGCTGACCGTTATGTCATTGCCTTTAATACTCAATTTGGGGTTTTGGAAACATTCTAAGAAAATACTGGGGATACTGCTTTTTCTGCCTACAAACCTGTATGCAGAAGAGGGCTAATGTTCTTTTTTCAGTCCCAAGTCTATGCAAAGTGATGAGTGTTGCAGTTTTCTAAGTTACAGAGAAACAGACTGAGATACGGGGGGAAAAAAATGAGCCAAAAGAAAAGGCTAAAGAAATTGGAAATAGATCTGACACTGAGGAGAGGGGCCCATGGTTTTCCTTTCCTTTCCAGGGAAAGCTGCTGCAAACAGAAGATGCTTTTCTTGTGCTGTGGAAATGACAGTAGGAGGCTTAGACTGAAGCAGGGAATCGTAGTTCAGACTTCTCTGAGTGCAGTGTTTAAGCCCCGGAGCAATGTTACTCCATTCTTAGAGAGACCTATCTCAGCAATGCATAGTGTGTCTTAAACCATTTTAAATAAAATACAAAATTAGCACCCCGATTTTGGAAGTGTTTGTATATCCTGCCTCTCACTCCAGCTCTGAACTGAAGTGTCTAAAAGAGTCATAGACTATCCGAAACAAAAATACTAAGCCTTACTTCTCCAGCATGCAGCCTTTTCCAATTAATTTGCCTGCAGCAGTTCTATAGTATTCAAATTGGCCGATATCTAAGTCAGTATGAAGTGTGTACGCTATACGTTGCTCAACTGATGTGTTAATTTTGTGGATCTTTAAGGGCTTCATCCTTTCAATGTTCTCACTAATTGACACACAAAAAAATATGGTCAATCTAGTTGGCATGTCTGCATTGAGTATTAATGTTCTTCTTTAATCCTGTGTAATCAAACGATGACTTAATTAATGCAATGCAATGAATGGGTTATGTAAGACAGTCTCTTTTTGGCAGCCAGAAGTCTCTGGTATTTCTCAGCTTCTGTAGATCCCGTCTCCTTCCTTCGCTGTGAAAAGCAAATAGGCCAGTGACAGGGCCCTGGAAACAGATGTCCGTTAAAGTCATTGCAACTTTTTTCTGGTACAGCCGTTCCTGTGCAGGACGTGGGGAGGTGTCTGTAAGTCTCCTTTCCTCATGGGGTTCTTATTCTGATCTTCTTGGCTCGGCTGCTGAGTGGGGAGGCCAGCCCCCTATAAATTTCAGGTGTTAACTATTGCAACAACAATGCTGTGAACAACAGGGCTCAGTTTTTCTGATATTAGGACTAGTCATTAATGACATCAGTTGATGACACAAAATGAGGTTTTACGTGTGAATTTGATATGAATATGCCTGAAAAACACAATAAACTCTGCCTTTTGCACCCCAGAGACCACAACAATTACTGCTGTGGCTGTAGCGTAGACACTTTCAGATGTTAGAGACTGGGGAATATCTCGTTGCTGGGAACACTTGCTCTAAGTGATGCATGAAACTGTTAGACCAAAGTACACAAATGCTTTCTTGTCACAGACAATATTTAAGATTATATATCCCAGCATGGCTGTTAAAAGATATAGGTTTGGATAGGTATTAAATTTACAGAGTGTTGGAAATACTTTTTTCTAGTACACTGGGAATTCTTTAGAAGTGCAATAAAGAAAAAAATACCTTGCAGCCCAAATTGCCTGAAGATTTGCTAAATTTGTTTTAGATAGGGTAATCTTCTTTACATACCTAACTTTCCACAATTTAATTATCTTAAAGCAACTACCTTCTGAATATAGAATATATTTTGACTCATACTTGCATTGTACAGCTCCTGGTTACGAAGAGGTATCTGTGCATTGTGTGACTCAAAAATTTTTAAGTACGGTGTGGAAAAAAAATCCAATAAACTTGTATGTACACAGCATTTTTTTTTTGACAGAATTGAGATATCCCAGGAGTTGATTTTCTTTGTGGACATGGAGGGACCAGTAAAATCTATTGAAAATTGCCACAAAATGTGGAAGATTTTATTTGCATAACTCTCGGGTGGCAGCTCTCAGAAGGCTCCTGGGAGTTTGCAAATAAATATTTTAAGAAGTTACTGAGGGCAAGAAATGGACCAGTTTCCTCTGGTATTCTACTTAACTGGAGAATTAGTAGATAATGAGAGGGAAAACAGTGGATTGCTTTAGAAAATAGTGAAGTCAAGGATAGCTTGATGACTGGTCACAAAGCTCACTGTTAAAAAGTCTTCTGGATTCTCAAATACTGCTCACAACCTTCATTAAATCCTACTCCTGACAGGGATTGTACTTTCTTGGCCATGAAGCAAAGCGGTGGCCAGTCTGTTTACTCTAGGCTTATGATGGAGTCCAGCAAAGCTCATTTTAAATGTGGCACAAATTGGAGTGCAAAACTAATCATAGGAAAACCTCGGACTCCTTCAGGAAACGTGTGAGTCCCAAGCAGCCTCAGCCAGCCGTCCTGTGAGCGCTGCACTGCTCAGCAGTGCTCGCGGGGAAGCTTTATTGCCTCTTCAGTTTCAGTATTGGGCTGTGGACGTGGTGGGTGTTCAGCTGCAGAGTTCTCCCAGCGCTCACTTTCATGTGCTGGTGCATCTGCAGGAGTGGGCAGAGACCTCTGCGTCCTCATGGCTCTTGCACGGCTGCGGCTGCCAATTCTGATCCTGGCTGTGCGTCCGTCGTGGTAACACAGCCAAACACCTCTGTGATATTGCTTAGTGTAGCAATATATTCTAGGTCAGTATGAAAGTGGGGCGAGGAGCATTTTGTATACCTGGTACTGTATTGAGTCAGCTTTGTCAGAGGTGCTGAGCCCCAGGGAGCTGCTCGCCCCTTTATGGTTGAAGTTGTTTTGCGTATGTGAAATTTGGCTCAGGCTTCTGGAAATGCCGGCGTGCAACGAGGCTGCTGCAAACCTTACCCTACATCTTTCTTTGGCGTTGCTGCGGCAGAGTTGAGTACTCTGAGTCGGTTAAAGGGATCCCGGGGTGACTTCAGTAGTGTTTTGTTGAAGGCTATCCTAATCCTTGTGTTCGAGCTAGAGGTGGACTTGGGACAAACCCAGGCTCTGACCTTGAAAATTTGAGTTTGAATGCGTGGTTTTGGTGTGCCCTTGGCATATAGAAGAATGACAGTCAAATACAAGTACTGATTTCTTTCAGTGTAGTTATGATAAAGGATATTGGAGTATAAGGAAACTTGCCTGAAACCTTCAAAAATAAGGTAATGATCTGAGATGTCCTCCTTCCTTGAGGAAGCTGATGGTAATGTATTAAAATATATGCAGAGTTCTTTTTCAAGTGGTGATATTAGCTATAAGTGCCCAGAAGAATAGGTTTCCTTTCCTCAGGAAGGAAAAGGCTTTCGTTAACTCTATGCTGGCAGAAATTACAGTCCTTTTACACAGAAAATCCTTAAATGTTGTTTTATTTCAGCTGGATGTGCTTTACTCTGTAGAATAATACTTGATTAAAATCTAAAATTATTTTACTGCCTTATTATTTTGCTGAGGTAGATCGTTTGAGTAACTCCTTCCACATAAGGAATGGTGTAATTCCAGTTTAAACACGCGTTGCACAGTATGTAGTGTCTCACAGAGCACATCTGAAGCACACATAGATCATGATGACGTACAACGTATCTTGATGGTGTACAACATATCTGGGTGCCATAAAATGTTTAGGTTTTTTCTTAACTGTTTTCACAACATAGTTATTCTCAGAAAACCTATGTAAGAGCTTGTAGATATGCCACTTGCTGTGTTATTCCTCAGACAGTTGAGTTGGGGCATATGTTGAGCGGGAAATCTTTTGCGGTATTTTTCAAGCCTTTTGTGTGGGATTTCTAGTGAACAGTTTGTAGAATTTTTCTCTGGTTTAGTGCCCTGGTCTGCTGCCATTCCAACAGGTGCGGGAGTGAAAACCTGTCTGCTGAAATTGTTGTGATGGTTTGTCAACAGAGCAGAGCTTAGTCCCAAACTGGCGGTTAAAGGCAGAGATTTAGCTGCCTGGGTTCCAAATGGGCTTCAGAACTGCGCAGTGGATTGATTGCGTATGTCCTGTGAGGGGGAGAAGGAAATGCAGTGAGAAAGGAGTAGAAATGAGTGCACAAGGTACTTTCTGTAGTGTGTGCAGATGTAATTTCTGTAAGTTACAGGGTAATGAGAATGAACAGATTTTTGCTGTCATTTGACCTACGTGGCTCTTATATGCGTAGTTTGGCAGGTTTCTAAGTTGTAATGTATTGCATTGAGAGGAAGCTTTTTGCGTTGGTGAATGAAGAAGTGGTGCTTCATGGTGACTTATGTAACTCATATGCAGTCACTGCCACGGCTTGCAGTTCAAAAGCAGTTTTATTATAATGTCTGCAAATAAACAGCCTACATAGCAAAATGCAAGAGCGTGGTAAATACAGTGGAGCCAAACAACACGAAAGTGATGGCTGGTTCCCAGGCAGGGCCATAGTTTACGTGATTGAATGAACTGAAACAGTTCATGGAGAGGAAAAGGAGTTACAGTAAGATTTCTGCATGGCAGACATTCAAGTATTAAAAATAAGCAACAGTTTTAGAAACTAACCTGCTGTGGCTTCACTGTGCTTATGTGTAAGTTAAAATGATCTTATGTTTCACATACTTTCTGGTCATTATTAATAACACTTTACAGTTGAAAAGGCTAATAATTTGATTTTTACTTACCTCTGCCTGCCCATAGGGAAGTCACAGCAGTGCTGTGGCATAGAAACACGCAACAGAACCCCTGCTTCGTGGGCCTGTTCTCAAAACTGTTTTTTCTGTGGGGAAAAAATATTTTCTCTCAGACGACTTCTAGATTTATTATGATTTCTATCATGCCAGTTGCAAAATACATGGACTTCTAGATTTATTATGATTTCTATCATGCCAATTGCAAAGTACATGGGCTATGGAAATCGTGACCAATACATGAATACCCAAATTGAATGGGAACCTGAAGAACTAAGGCATACTACATTTTCTTTGCAGTTCCCTTTGAAAAATACAGTAGGGTGTATAAACTCCTATTTCCACGTTTTAAAGGCACTGCCCATCCTCTCAGCAATTGGTGCAGTATAATTGTGCAGTATAATTTTGAAAGGATGCAAATGTATTTCAGAGCAGGTGCGTGCTAGAGTTTGTGGTTGTAGTGAGCAATACTTCCATAACAAGGTAATATGGAAATGCTGCCCATAATTGTGGACTTAAACTCTCAGCTTATTTTTAATCAGTCTGTAACTGTTATTAATTTGTATTTATGTAATATTACAAATACATCCATGGATTAGCATATCAGAAATGATAAAAAAATATAGATGTTTCCCATAAAAGTAAAATTAGGCATTTTTTGCTCTTTGTACATCTGTTTGGGGCACAGGATTGACAAATTTTATCCCAAGCTACTGACAACGTGTTCAGGTAGAAAAGCATCCAGGCTGAACTTCAGGGGTTTCTTACAGAGCTACAAATGTTTTTCCATTGTGACTGTATGAACTTCCTAATTTATTATTATTATTATCTTAAAAAACACTCTGGTAGCGTGCTTTGGAGCTGGGATATGTCTGTATGGAGGAGCTATTTTACGATTGAGATCTGTCTGGGTCCTTTTGAGCTTACACATTTGCACTTTGTGGTAACGCTATTGCAAAGCCAGTCTAAGTAAATGTTTTGGAACTTGTGGCACTGGTCAGAAAATACCTTTTTCTGTAACTTGTTGAGCCATCCAGAGCACATAGTGCTTGGAATAAAGACTTGCTGGCCAAATCAAAAGATAGATGAGAGTGGGAGGAACTTTGGGATTTTAACTTCCCCTCCAAAAAATAACCCCTTACCAAGTGAATGGTGTTGATTGAGTTCACCTTACTCCTGTAGGAAATCTTGAGTGCACTGACCTCAGAAAGCACTGTGTTTTTACCTGGCATATGCCTTAACTCTGAAGCACTTCAGGACTTTCATTTACCCTTGAAAACTGCAATTAAGGATCAGCTGAGTGGAACTGGGAGGTTGCTTTGTGGAGATGTGCTTATGGGATCTCATATGTGCAAATCTGCCTCGTGACCTTCAGCACCAGCTGGGATGGCCCCTGTTTGAGATTGGGATGCATTGAACCAGGTGTCTTGAGTTTGTGTGAGAGGTTTTTTTGGTAGTGGAGGAGTAGCTAGGGAAGGTGGCTCCTGTGAGAAGCTCCAGTGACAACCTACAGCCCAAGGAGGTTAGTGGTGGAGCAGAGATCCATGTGAGAAGGTGGCTGCACCCAAAGAAGGCCATGACTCTGTGGTGGGCCTGTGCTGGAGGAGTCTGTGGGGAAGGACTGCGGCCTGCGGGGGGAGCCCACACTGGGGCAGTTTGTGAGGAAACTGCAGCCATGGGAAGCCTCATGGAGGAGGTCATGGAGGACGGTCTCCTGTGGGAGGAGGAAGAGTGTGAGGAGACCTCCCTACACCTGGAGAGGAAGGAGCAGCAGAAACAGCATGTGGTGAACTGACCACAACCCCCATTTCTGTCCCCCTCCAACCTGGAGGGAGGAGGTAAAGAAACCGGGAGCAGAGCTGAGGAGGGAGGGGTGGGGGAAGGTGTTGACTTTAAGACCTGGCTGTATTTCTCATTATGCTACTCTGACTTTACTGGTAACAGATTAAATGGGCTTGTTTTTCCCCCAAGTTACGTCTTTTGCCTGTGACCTGAAATGGTGAGTGGTCCCTCTCTGTCCTTGTCTTGATGCAAGAGCCCCTTGTTAATATTTCCTATGTTATATTTTGTTATTTTTTGTTTTTATATATCCTCGTCCCATGGTTGGGGTGGGGAGGAAGAGTGAGTGAGTGGCCGTGTGGGCTTTACCTACAGCACCAAGGGATGTTTTTTGTTCTTATTCCTAGTGTTATGAATTTACCATGTTCAGAGAAACTGTTTGTATCTTTCCATTAGAACACGCTGCAGTAGCAATTAAGTGAAAAATTCAGAAGCAGTAAGTTTGGAATTAGATATTGAAAGTATTTTCCTAAAATCCCTGATGGATTTTTATGCAGGTGTCTTTATTAATGCTTTTACCTAATTCCATAATTTGAATTATTCTTCAAGTATTAATGTATCTTCAAGCTTTTCACTTTTGCAGGTATATCTGTATAAAAGAGCTATTGACTGAGTGATCTCTGGAAACATCTTGAACAACAATCTTGTTTTGGTATCTCTTGGAAGTATCTTAGCTGAAAAGTATGATTGAATCTTCCAGTGCTGCTGTGCAAACGGATGGGATCCTGAGTTGGGATCCAGGCAGTCTGTACTGGCTCTGTCTCGACAGCATTCACCTTACACTCATTTTCACAGAGAAAATACATTCAAGCTCAGTCAGATGTTTTTGGATTAAAATAGAATTTGCAATTTTTTAAATTTCTTTTTTTATTTAGAAGTTGGAGAACAGGAAGGCAGAAAAGCGCCTTAACCCCTTCCACGTGCACTCCTTGCAGTCCTAGCCTGGTTTTGGACTTGCAGTCACGGGGAAATCTGTGCACTCCTCTGCTTCTAGGACGTTCTTTTTTGTGGCTTTCTTTTCCTCTGAATGGTCTGTAGTTTTTTTCTAATATGGCAGCTGAACAGCAAACAGAAGGTAGATACCAGGAGGTATGTAGGAAGGATGTAATCCACTAGCTAGGTATTCAGTTGTTCAGATTACTGCTGGCATGAATGCAAAAATGAATCTTCAAATACTGTGAATTTGAGGTCAACACTTAAAATAATACAGTATCTTGTGCCTTTTTTTTTTAAATTCTGTAGTATTATGACTACGTGACAAACGGTGATGAATGCAGTCCTCTTACTGCTTTTTCTTCAGGGTAAAAGCAATTAAGCACTGCTATACATGTTAGAATCTAACAAGACAGTGGTATGTTTTGAGATTCATTTATGCACATTTAATTGAAAGCAGAAGTGATCAGCAACATCAATGTAATGACCTGCACTAACCTTGACATGGTTGGCTAACGAAATTAGGCCTTGTCACTTGTGGTATGTGTTAATTTCATTGAGTTATTTGCCTATGAATAATCTTATTCATAACATCTGAAGGCAGTACCACACATTTATATCCTCTTATATTGTTGGCCATTGCATGCAACTCTGCATTAACTTACAGAAAACAAACAGGCACTTCTCATCTTTTAAAGCAGGAAGTTTAGATGACAGGAATGAAATCATCAATCTTGTTATACATACCTACAGTATCATTAAGACTTTCATAAAGAGTACAGAAAATAAGCACTCAAACTATTATACTCACATTCTGTGGAAGTGACAAAGTCTGCATCATGTTTTTTCATCTGCCTACAGGAACCTACTGCATCCTTTCCTTCCTGTTTGCTGTAATCACTTGTAATGAGTGCAGAAGCAGGGGAAAAAAATCATGTTGTAGGTTCTTGGAACTGAATTTGAGTTGGACAGACTTGGAATTGCTTTTGAGGTGCTATATGGTAAAGCTTAGTAAAGGGGGAGGGGAGGATGAAAGATGAACATATGCTGAAGTCATTGAAACATACTTGAAAATTAGACAATATATTTTCATAAACATTTATTTAAAGGTTCGCATTTCTTCATACAAGTCTGAAGTAGCTTCAGTAAACATAACCCAGACTCACCAATCACTTTCTCAAGGCTCTATTGGTGCATGTTAAAAACCCAGTTCTAATAAAGGCTTGCTGGTTGCTGCTGCTCCGCATGAATGGAGTAGCTCTGTGTGCCAGGCTGGTAAACCTGACATGGGGAGTGGTGCAGACCTTCATTTTCCTTTGCTATAACGTCTTACCTTAGTATTTTTGGAAGTGAAAGCAGCAACAAGCAGAAGAGCAGGGCTCCCTTAGATGGTTTATCTCAGAGGTGCAAATGGCCAATTAACAAACGAAACCAACCCACAGTATTAAAGCTTTCAGTTGTGGTTATTGGTACTAATTGTTTTCAGTAGTGACTGCTGCTTCTGTAGCCTTCCATAGGTGACATGGAACAAGAGCAGGCAAATGACTTGTGTGTTTGTTTTATTTTTCTTGGCTTTTCAGGTTGCTGTCATTGTTTGAGAAACAGGATCCAAGTATTATAGTGCTTCAGAGTCTGTGTAATTTTCTCAAGCAGTTAATAGTAATGTTTTGTGTAATCTTCCCTGTTTATAGTTACATTCAGTGAAACATAAAACCAACCTTGTTTTAGGTTGTGAACACGTATATACCTTATCTAACATTGTGTTCTGTGTTACATACACCTTCCTCAAAGACTCTCACCGCAGAGCTGAGCAGTGCTTACAGAGGACCTCACACTCTCCAAAAGTCCATGGTGATCTGCTGAATAACCACACTATGTAGGTATTTCTCTTTTCTTTAGGTATCTCCTTCTGTAAGACACAACTAATACACTAAGAAGCAAAGAGTGGCCGTGTAGGAAAGTTCAGTTGACTCTCAACTTTTCCTGTACATACTTCTCTTCACCTGTGTTGTCTGGCTTGAATATCTCACTTGCCATGCTGTCCCTTATTTTCACTTAATTTTTCAAAATATAGTTAGGAAGATCAAGATAAGTTGCCTGTATTTTATTTTTTTGTTCATCTACAAGCCAAAGCAGTTGTATCCAGGCAGCCTAATGGGTCTGATCTCTGCTAGGGTATTCTTCATATTAATTGTCTTTCTGGAGAATACTGAATGCTTTTGAGCTGTCCATTTTCAAGTGACTTTTAAAACGTAGCAAGAGAGCTTCCCACTCTATGAACTGTTGACATTTTTATACCACATTACTACTTCAGGCATAAAATTCTTACTGAAGTCTCCTCTTTATCTTGGTTTGCATCATCTAATGCTGTACATGACTTGAGAAATTGGATTTATCTATAATGCTGTCTAATATATTGCAGTTAAAAGATTCTCTGAATTGAGTATTCTCTTAGAACTGGAACTGAGACTGATTATGTCCAGTAATTGCCTTTTAACCTTCCGCTAATTACTAAGAGAGAAGGTGAACAGGTTCAACATTTCCACATGGAAATTTCCATGCGTAATATCCCAGAAAGTAAACAATCCCTGGTAAGTGATACAAGTAGCTTGTGGTGCCACTTTGTGGTGTTACCTTGTTTTACCTGGAGAGGTTAATTGCTGGGGTTTTTAATGGTAACATTCTTGCTTTTTGTGCCTCTGATGCATCTGTCCTGTTGAAATGAGTGAAAATGAGTGAAGGTGTGAAAATTGCTCTCTACCCTGACATGGCTTAACTCTGCAGTGCTCTCTGTGAGGGGACAGAGACCAGTTAGAGCTGGGCTGTGGACAGAAAAACAGAACAAAAAACCAAAGTAACTGAGCTACTGAAGACAGAGACATATAAGCTATGTCTGACAATGCAAAAAATAATTTGGGTCAAAATTAGTAGCTATCATTTAATCAAATTTTGTCAAACCTGAATTTCATTTTCTAAATAAAACTCATCATATTTGAAGTCTGAATGTTTGAAGTTTGTAACATGAGCCTCCCTCAGCTCTTTCCTGGGCTTTCTATGTGTGGTGAAATATTAAATAATGACAGGAAACTTATTTGTTGTATAAAGCTTTTGAGCTTGCTGAAGCAAACTACAACACTAATGCAAGTGAGAAGCCTTCCATCTCGCTGGTAAGAGACCTGGATTTACTGTGGTCTCAGCATTGAGAGAATTCTGAAACACATGTGGAGAGATATGGAAAATGAATTGGTTGGGACTGACGGTGAACTTTGTTGTTACTGCCGAAGATTTAACTTTCTCACTTAACATTTGAGGGTTGATTAGGCTTTTTCCAGCATTGTCTCTGAAGGATGCAGTTAATATAAGTAGGACAGTGTTTTAGGGCCTGTGCTGTCCTGGTTTTGCAATCTGTAAACTTGTGTAGTATTGTAAACAAGTAGAGAAATCGGTATTTCTTGCTGTAGTGTGTTGTCTGGGCTGAACTTGTCTTATAAAACCAATTGAAGATTATTCTCCTTTAGTAATAACTGCTCATTTTTGGGAGTTTTCTTGGAGAATTCAAAGAATGAGAACTTTTGGTGACAACAGTGTGGAACAGGATGATCTGTAGTTATGTTGCATTATCTTTGGACAAGCTTGACTCTGATTTTGCAAGTGCCTGTTAAATTAACTATGTAGTTCACCCTGAGGATATTGAAACCAAAGTTGTAGGCTGGATCAAAGTACCACATGGCTAAAGGAGGAAAAAAAAATAAGTCCATGTAACTTAATAGTCAAATGAACACAATGCATGGAACACTCAGCCTTGTGAAGTTTGGTGCAAATAGCTGAAACAAAAGTAGCCCAGTGACAACTGGCATGGATTGCTTATTTTTTCTCGGTCAGGATGGCTTGGCTGCTGGCTCCCAGCTGCAGCCCAGCTCCTTCCTCAGAGGAGCTGCTGCATGGCAGAATAAACATAGTAGTGAAGATATCTCTATCCCTTTTGCCTTCCCAGGGAGTGCATTATGGTGGATGCTGAAGGGGTATTTGCAGGAAGGGAAAACTATCTCTGCAGTTCAAGGCACATTCGCAGAAAATATTGGCTTGTAGGCTGTACACAGCCAAGGGATCAAATTCAGCAAGCGGCTGCTTTTCAACCAGGGCTTAGGATTACAGTGTCCCTATCTCTCGCCCTCTCACCAGAAGTAACCAGTCTTACCAAGATGAAAAGCGGTCCTAGTAGGGTGTAAATCTGTACAGTGGGCACCTTTCTGTGCAAAGGTAACAAGGGCCAGCTGTCCTCTAAATCCTGTGTAATGGGGATTTATTATGCTGTTAAGTTTAATTGTATTTGGATATTGATAATTCTTTTGAAGAAACTTATGTATTTCTCTGTTTCAAGTTTAAAAAAAAATAATTCACTGCTAATGGGCATGCCTCCTAACTTTCTTCTCATTATAGCTCAAATAATTGTAACAATGAAGATGCAGCAGAAAAGCCTTTGCTTGCCCAAGGAAAGACCAAGCATTTGTAGTAGAACTGGTACATTTTGTGCTGATGTTGCCATGGGAATCACCACGTCCTTGCTGCTATCGTCTCTTAAACTAGTTAGATTAAAGTTAATATCGCTGTAGTTGTGTATTACACTGCTTGATAGTGGCCTAATTTATCTATATCTGTATAATGAGCAGGACAGACTTGCAGTACACAAAAATATCCTGTCTGCTGTCATCTCCACACTGCTTCTGCAGACAAATTTGCTGCCTTACAAATGCATGGATGCCTAATCTTTGCTAAAACCTAAAAAGCTGGGGATTATCTAAAGAAGGAATTGTATTGCAAATATTTTAGTTGTGTGACACTTGAGTTGATCTGGAATTGTAAAGGTCTCTCTAAACAACTATTTGTGGAGCAGAGACTTTGTACAGCTTGCAAGTGTACAGCTGTGTTTTTGATCAAGATGTGCTTACCCTATTGTGTCTGTGCTGTCCTTGGCCTCTGCTCAGCAGTGATTGAACATCACATCTGCAGCAATTGTAAATGGAGACGGGGCAGGGCTCTGGAGTCATTACCCAGAGGAGCTGCCTTCTAGGAGGTGAGATTAGTTTGGGCACTCACCGTGTCAGGTAGCAGTGATCCATCAAAATCAGTTCAAAAACTGAAGTGACTGTTCAAATGGATACAGATGATTTACTGTAAAAGAGAAGGAATCTTAAATTTCCATATGTATGTGAAGAAGCCTGTGGAATATCATCAATGTTTGATCTTTGAGCATCGCTATTTCTGTGAGTGGAACGTGACTGCTTTTGTAATGTCAGAGTACTCTAAAAATGGGCTGCTGATGGATGAGCATCTGAAAGGATGCTCTTCCCCCAGTTCTGCACCTATTTCATATAAACCTGTGTTGGCTTACAAATTTGAAGATACTGAAGTTCTTACACAGTGTAAGTGTTGACCCTCTGGAAGGCAAACTCTGGTTAAACAAAGTATTGAGTGCCAGACAAATACTATAATAATTTTATTTGCTTGTGCCAGTACCACTCATTGGGCATTATTTAGTTTTGCTAGCAGCTCAAGCACACTAAAAATAGTTTCATTTGCTTATAGACTACTTTGGCAACAGCCAAATAAAACCACATTATTGTATTTTGAACCAGAGACACACAACCAAATAAGCACCATCTTTGTGCTTGGCTATAACTTGCTGTTTTCTGGCTGAGATTGGTTATACACCTGCTCTTTTTCTCCTCCCACTTCCATTGTCTTTCCTTTGAAAACTCTTTCATACCAGTGTGCTCTTAATCTAAACACACTGTTAGTTTGCTGAGTGAACAGGAGGCCCTGTTTTGTATTAATGGTGTGCATTACAGAGCAAAAATAGACTAAAAAGTAGCAGCAAAGGAACTATTAAAGACAATATCTGTGCCTGGAAATACAGGGCATCTTGAATGCATCTCTGTAAGTGAACAGAAAGGAGGTTGAGTGTGCTGGAGTGCAGGCACGGGCTGGCTTTGTCGCAGTGAGGTTTGAGAAGTCAAGTGATGTCCAGAGGTCACCTGGACTCCCGGCAGTGGGGGAGCAGCGAGAATCTTCGCATTATTTCAGCACAGCAAGCGAGGGCAAAAGGAGGTGAGGAAAGATAGTGGGGAGGACAAATTAGATCAGTTGTGGTATCTTCAATGGTGCGATGCTGAGGTTTAAACGTCCTGGAGCTGCAGAGCTCTGGAATGAGTGCTGCTTTTAAGAAGTGAAAATGCTGAGATGAACTGTATTGGCAGTTAAAATAACACTGAGAATATCACTGTGGGAATAGTCCTACTTGCCATATGAACTGGGCTTCCATAGCACTCTCTAAGGAATATATAAAATAGAGGCAAAGTTACTGCACAAGATAGCAGCCAACTGCGTTTACTTCTCAGTCCTGCCATCTGCTCGCTCTGCAGAAGGAATGGACAAGGATGCAAGGGCTTGTATCCTTTGAGCTGAGTTGTTGCAGTGGTAGTGGGGTATGCATAGCCATAGCCAGGTGCATCAACTTGATAACACAGTCATAGGATGTATTGGGCTGGAAGGGACCTTTAAAGCTCATCCAGTCCAACCCCTGCAGTGAGCAGGGACATTGGTACCAGATCAAGTTGCTCACAGCCTTATCAAGCCTGGCCTTGAACGTCTCCAGGGATGGGGCCTGCACCACCTCTCTGGACATCCTGTGCCAGTGATCGACCACTTCCATGTTGAAAAACTTTTTCCTAATATCCAGCCTAAATTTACCCTTTTCTAGCTTAAAACCATTACCCCTCATCCTGTTGCTACATGCCCTAGTAAGCAGATGCTTAATGAAGTCCCGGTGCTCCCCTCTTCTTAAAAGGGCTTTCTCTCTTTTTTTTTTTCTTTGATGGGGTAAAAGGTTCCAAAATGTTTTTTAGCAGGAGGAACTAACCTCAAAGGTACAGAGCTATGAATGTGCTCTTACTACAGGCAAATGGATATACACTTGACCTGCTTTTCCTCAAGGTAGTGTGATACCAAAATCAAGATTGAAATATATTTACTATAAACAATGACACAAAATGTGATTTAGTTTTGAAATGCTGTGAGGGTTTAAAAGCAAGAACAACAACAACAAAAAACCCAAACCCCCAACAACAGCAAAACTCTCTAAAGGCTTCTTGGTTGTGTCGAGGTCCCTCTGAGCTCTTGGAGAGTGCTTTGATTTAAAGGAAAAACATGTGATGTATCAGTGTCAAGAGGCAACTGAAAATACCAGACAGTGAACTGAGGAAAAAGTGGGGAAAGCTGACAGTACAGGGATTTCAGGGAGCTGTTTGAGTAACACTGAGGATAAAGAAGTTATTTGAAGTAATGCTGCTGAAAGCTGAATGGATTAGTTGTTAAAACTCTCCCTGAAAGTTGTAATCGTACTGAAGCTTGCATGTAGGGGACTGATTTTAAGATGGAAAGAAAAAAACAAACCCAAAAAAACCCAAAACCAAACCACAAATAAATCAACCAAACAAAAAAAAAATCCACTGAAAATCTTGTAAGGCATTTTTCAGAAGATAAGGACTAGGCCATGTCGCTCCATCCAGTGCCAAAATCATTTCAAGAAATTGTACCATGGAGATTATCGCAGGAGGGGCGTTTTGTGTTGAGGGTGGCTCAGTCAATAACCACTGTGGGTTTGGGGACAGATGGAACCTGACTAATAGCAAGAAAACCATTAGCTGTAAGTACAGCCGTTATTATTGAAGCCGAGGCCTCCAGGCATCGAAGCAGCAGCCAAGAATCCTGGCTGTGGGATTTTCTCTTAGAGCAGGGCACTCTGCAATTCCTGCATGCAAAGACTTAATAGTTACAAATTACAGTGCTTCCAAAGATTTAACTGAGTAAATGAGATCAAACAAGTTTAAGTCTTAAATTCCATTCCTTGTGCTTTCTGTCTAATGATTTATAGTACCAGAATATACACTTGGTTTTGTCTTCATCTTTTCAGGTTTTCTAATTTAGCCTTAATTGGAGAGAAGGGTTCTGTCAAGGGCAACAAAGCTCGGGTTGCAGTTGTTATACCCATGTGGCTGCTGAAGTCGAGTTGACTTCAGGGTCAGACATGGTTAGTTAGCAAGAAACGGTCGGGACTTAAAC
Organism: Mesitornis unicolor; assembly: GCF_000695765.1. Lineage (NCBI taxonomy): Eukaryota > Metazoa > Chordata > Aves > Mesitornithiformes > Mesitornithidae > Mesitornis > Mesitornis unicolor. Next base: position 57,368 of record NW_010160132.1, on the reverse strand, counting down.
ATCTACCGAAAATGATGTGGAAAGTCGAACAGCTCCTGTCTGGAGTGGTGAGGTGTCTCTTCCCAGTGAGCACCATTTCAAGGCCACTGGGTGCAAGTTTTATGTCTCCAAATGTTTCAGATTGTCTCCATATTTGGCAGCATCCCCAACTGCTGGTGCAGGCTGTGAGGTTAATCCAGAGGTTGAGTGTGTTAAGGCTTTAATGCTTTTCTTGCATCTTAGTGTGAAGTCCAGTTGGTGCTCTAAAAGCACCATTTCATTTTTTAAAAAAGATAACTTTGCCATTTTAATGACTTATCACTCAGACTTGTAATAATCTGAGTGTGGAATTTAATGTACAGATGTCTCTTTTAAAATAAAGCCTAAGAGTACTTTAGATTGAAAATTTTATCTATAAAGTACTTGCTTTGGTTTAAATTGCATAGGGAGGTTTCAGATGGTGGGTTTTGATTTGTAATTATTGTTGGATCCACGACTGAATGAATTCCTGGGGTGGAAGGTTGACATCAGCTATGTCCCCAGAAGTTTTATTGTTTCTTCTTCTCTCCTTATAGAATAAACATAGTGGGATCTTGTCTTGTATGAAAGATAAGTGTAGGGTTGTAATGGCCTCCCAAGCCTGAGGATTAAAGTCATAAATTCCATGTGTAGGAAATTACTCATTCTTGTTGAAGGCTTCTTGGCTGCTTGCTCGAACTGTAACTAATCCACATGTATATCTAAAATACATTTTGACAAGAACCCTCTGCAGACAGATAATTTTGTCAAGGAAAATACAAATACTTGATACAAATGAAAGATGAAGCTTGATTTGATCACTTTCTAAATGTTTATGGCTGATGCTTGTATGTTTAGAGGCTAAATTGATGATAAAGTGGTCTGCTCTAAATATCTTCATATCCCGAAAAGCATTTGGCTGCCATTAGAGGCAAGGACCTCTATAAGGGAGTACTTTAATTGGAGCCATGACTGTTGAAAAGCCATACTTCCATCTTAGCTGTTACTTTAAATGTAAGATGAAAGGATGCACTCTTAAGTTAAACTTTAATTTCAAAGAGATTTTTCTTTCTTTCTTCATAAGACCTTACCTGGAAGTGGAAAGGCAGTCAGAAATAATCCTGTCTGGTGGCTTGCCAGTTACGATCACACTAATTTAAGCTAGAATAATGCTTTCTGTACGTATATTCAATACAGAGGAACACTATATGCTAATGCTTCTTAATACTTTTTTGTAGTTCTGCAGAAGTTTCAATCCTCCACTTGTTTGTAAAGCGAAGATGGTAACAACACTGCTGAACTTGCCTAGAGATTTCTGATATGCAGTCATATATTAAAAATTTATTATGCAATTCTTCATTGCTTCTGGGGTTAAGTTGCAATGTCACTTCTGCAGCTATTAGGAAAAAAATCCGACTCAATTAGCTGAGCTGTAAAGAAACTTCTAAATGAGTTTTGATTGCGATGTTGCTGTTTCCCGAGCTGTGGTAGGGACAGGCAAGTCTGCGGGTCAGAGGTGAATGGTTTGAAGAGTTTCGGCTGCAGGGGAGAAAATTGAATTAGCTCATTTCTAAAATGATTAAAGTAATAAGAAGGAGATGTTTCTCAAACAGAATCGAAGCAGATGCACTGTTTCAGTTTTTGTAATATTAATTGTTTTCTTATAAGCAACTGCAAACAACTGAACAGTAAGGGGGGAAGAAAACCCAACAGGTGAAATGGTCTTGAGAGATCATAAACCCAAGGTATTTTAATCAGTGATCTCTTTGGATTCAAGTCTTTCTTCTGGTGCTGACTTTAAGGGCACCCCCTGCTTCTCAATGTAAAATATTTACTTCCCTTCCATATGGCTCTTTGGCAGTATTCTTACTTAGATCATAAATTGACTTCCGTGTGGGTTTGAATTACTGCATCTCCTGAGATGGGTGTTGGTGCTGGACGCTGCAGTGGCCAGGCAATGCTGCCTGCTGCGGGGAGGGGTAGTGGAAAACCTCTCTAAACATAGCTTCCCCCTTCCCTTGGGCTTGGCTGTATTTCCTATCCCCTGGATCATTTGCCATCCTGCTCTCTAGCACAGGTGAGGGGATTGCACTGGGACTGCTGCAGGGAGCGGGGGTGCCAAGCTTTGCAGGGTGCATGAGAGAGGTCACTTTTTAGTTTATCCTCCAGCTTAATTGCTTCCCCTTCCAGAGGTTGGCAGCAAACACTTTAGACAGGAAGGTAAAATATATTTCTTGGTTGTTTTGTGTTTAGACCAGTGCTGCTCTGCTCAGTGCCCAGCTGTACCCATGTGTTCCCTGACCAGGAGAAACTGCACTGCCCTGGGCAATGCGGACGATGGTACATGGAGGATAACAACAGTGCTCTGAGGTGGTTGCTCTCTGTGCTGAGTTTTATGTGTATTTAACTGTTGTTGTTAAATATTGAGGTATGGAGGGCTGTTCCAGGCTATGCAGGTGGTATGAGGTAGCATCTGCCCAGCGTGGGGCTGGATTTGCGTGCTGGAGGAAGCCTGTTCCCCTGCCTCCTGCTGAGTGCACAGATGGTGTGGATAACCTTGGTATAAAGTACACAGCACAGCCTGCGGAGGGGTTTGCTTTCAGGGAAAATGTGGGGGGCTTTGTATCCTGTCCATTGCTTGAAACTAATCTGAGAAAAGATAACCCGTGTTACTGATAAACGTACGCTCAGCAGTCTATGTACCAGAGTGATGGCTGGGCAATGAAATCACGCTGATCTTTTTACGAATCTCTTCAGAGATTGCTGGGTTTGGAATAGGCCTTTCTTGGATAGCAGTGGCTACAGACAGTCCAGGAATAGCTGTAACGAGCTCTTTATGGAGACCATATGCCAGTAGCTGCACTTCCATGGTATTTATCATAGTTACAGTAAGTTATCTCTGGGGGAGAGAGAGACTTCCTGCTTGTCACAGATTGAGACACACATCTGCTTGGGCTGAACAGTTCAGCTTTAAAAGACAAAAATGGAATCTACAGTTTAAGTGGCTGTTTTCAATGTTCTTGTCCAGGCTGGCACTTAAAATTGTTTTTCTTAATATGGTTTCTAGAAGTGTCTCTGTTTCTGTCATGCCTTTGTGAGGACTAAAGTGGCTTTGGTAGTCACTGCCACATGAGCAATGCAGTCCAAGAGCTGGAAAGGAAGGGTCCTTCTTAGGATGGAGGTCTTCTCCACGAATGTGAGTGCATGCAGACAGACCCTTGAAGACTGCACGTGGTAGATATGTATAAAAAAACATTATATTATACTCTCACTTACTTAAGATAGCTAAAAACTAAGTTACTTTCTTTAATAGAATTTGGAGAAAACACAGGACAAAAATAATGTGATTAGTTGTGTTTTTTGTGAAATAATGTGCTGTTTCAGTGAACATTGTTAATTAGCACTTGTAGGTCTAATATCCAATTTGGTGAACTTATCAAATAGAACCTTCTTAAGCAGTCAGTTGTATGTTGTGCTTTAATACAGAACTCGTTCTTGTTATACCTGCTTCCTCCCTAGCACAGTCATCCATTGCACTGTGTTTCATCAGTGTACTTGGGAAGCGTTGCCATAACCCAGTAATTCTCTGTTTACAGGTACGTACGCTGGGCTGGGCAGAGAGGAACAGTTCCAGCAGTGTAACTGGCATTTACCTACTTTGTTGGTATGGTATCTAGTGGGAATTGGGTACCAGTTGTCTGTTCTAGCCTGTGATTCATGTTTACCTTATATTAACTTACCTTTATGATACCGTTTCCTGTGGGAGATGGTGTACCTTTATGCATGATGTGTGATGAGATCCATTACTCTAAGTACCAGCCCAAATTTGATTTGTAAACAGTTTTGATATGTATTTTAAGCTTTATACTGTTTGGGACTTCAATTGAAACTTTTTTTTGCTTTTGGTTTTGGTTAAGAGCAAGAACAGAAAAGTGAAACACCTAATCCAATCTTAATTTATAGAGTTTGCTGCAGAATATGTGAGAAGCGCACTCATTCTTGGTTATGTACAACAAAACTTGTATGTTTAAAAAATGGTTCAGTGTTACAAACATCTCATCTTTTAGACAAGAGCATCCTCTGGCCTAGGGGCAAAGGTTTTTCCAGAGGCTTTCACTGACCCTAGCTGTGATGTGCCTTTTTCTGGGGGTTTCCACAATGACATTTGTCACCAACTGCACTGGAAGGACACATGCGTGTAGTTTTAACTTCCCAGTGGAAGAACTGGAGGTGGATGTAAGTGACTGCTACTTTCCGTACAGCACACCATGGTGTGTGCCTTGGGGCTCTGTGATCCCACTGTCCAAAAGTGGAGCAATCCTGACTTCAACCCCACCAGCCATGGGAATGAGTTGCGTTTTACTGTAGTGCAATTTCGTTCCATCACCCATTTTATTTTCACTTAAAAGGATTTCTCAGACATGCTTGTTAATGGGGTAGCAGTATTAGTCCAAAGGATTTCAGGCAGCAATTGTAAGGACTATCTGAAATGCTTGAGGGGAAGTGGTACAGCTCTTGGTCCTCCTATAACTGAAAAGAAAGCAAAGCAGCTCATAAAAGTTGAGCCTGTGCTGTCTTTCAGACAGACTTGGCCATCCAGGCTGTGGGAGTCTTTTAATTACAGACTGTAATTAAATGTGATGGAGGTCCCAGCTTCCTTGCCAGGCAGGTGTGCAACCAGTTTGGTTCTGTGGACTTGGGGAAGTTGGTATGTACAAGAATTGCTGGATTATCTTTGTGTTGCTTCACATCTGAACTCCTTGATGTACCAGGGCCACGTTGTAAGAGGTACAGCTCTGCCCTTCCCTGCCTGTGAGCTCTGAGTGCTTCAGGGAGTTATGGTAACAGCCAGAGACTTCTGAAGTGAGGGGTGCTGCAGACTGGGAATCTACTGCTGTTGAGATACTGTGCTGTATTTCTAAATGCATGCAATGAAAACATCACAAGGATTACTGGCCTCATCATTTCTGTGGTACTGAAGCAGCTGTTGGTTAGCTGCTGTGCCTTTGCAGTGTCACGTTTTGCTCTTTTCTCACAGAAGTCCATGGATCAGCGTTACACAGATATTTCAGCAGCAGGCAGGAGAGGTTCATAAGCTGATCGCTCTGTAGGTTCCTTCCAAGTAAACTGCTGGATCAAAGCAGTTGTTGCAGTTCTGGTTTTAGTGCTGGTTTTCGGGTGGTGCTAATTACTGCTATCCATCTCCTAGATTCCTATAGGCATGTGGGTCTCTTTCTGTTAACATTCTTCTTTTCAAGGAATAACTTGTGTGGTTTTGACTGTTTTCAGTGTGCGGGTGACGTGATTTGGTAAGCATGCCTCTGTAGAGTAACGTAGTGACAAAACCTTGGTTGGCTTTGAAATAGGGAAGCTCAGTTCACACTTTTTTTGTGTTTGACATATTTGAACCTACCTCTATTCTGACTTCATACATCCCTTTCTAAAGACTGCTTGTTACTAGCAGCATCTTACCTGTCCCTAACCCCAGTGTGCATCGTGTGGGACTGTCAGATGTCACCTCTGAAAGAAACCTGTTGTTTGTAGAAAGTCATCACAGATCCTGTCCAGTGTGGTGCTGAATCAAATGGAAGTGCGATATTCGAGGTGGCCGTTAGACTTTCTTATATTTGGAAAAGAACAAAAAGACTATTAGGATATTGCTGTTCTCAAATACTCCATGAAAATAGCAGTTTTCCTACTGTGCGAGATCGTTTTTTATCTCAGTATTGAATCAAAATGCAGTGCAGTAACTGTACTCCCGTAATTGATTTATTCTTTCTGTTAAAGCTGTGCTGGGCAGACCCAAGAGTGTGTTTTTGCAGTGACTGCTCATTCCTTCATTCTCTAATACATAACAGAGTC
>NW_010160132.1:31180-51478 GCF_000695765.1 Mesitornis unicolor | reverse complement strand
TGAAAGGGCTATAATTAGAGGTGAAATGAAAAATTTTTCTCATCCTGAAACTTGCCTTGTTAAGATGCTGCTGTCTGGACAGGTCTTACTATACTTATACTTTATCTCTTTTTTTATTTAAGAGTCTTCAGCCCAGTAGAATTTTTCTGACCTTAATACACAGTCTTGCAAACTAGCCCATTTTTTGGGAAGGCAAATCTCTGCCCCATATGTCTGTGTTCCTGGACACGCTGTTTTGCATTGCTGGTGATGCTGACCTAGACGTGCAGCAAGCAAGGCCACTCTTTTCAGACTCCTGGAATAAGAGTGTTTCTTTACTTAACAGAGTACTGCACATCTGTTGTGACCCGCAGGGGCACGTAACGTCACTCACACGCAGGAGACTAAAATAAAAATCCATAGCCTTTGGATGAGGCTGGAAGTTTCCTGGCAACATCTCCCTTGTTTGGCATCGCTGCACAGAGCGCACACCCAGGAAAAGTTCATACTGAAAGATGCTAGTGCCCACTCGTGATGTGAGCAGTATTGCTCATATAGTCATTAATGAATTCTCCCTCATGGTTTTTTCCTTGAAGGTGATCTGTTCATCTGCATCACAAATGCTGGAAGAGGTAATACACTACAAAAGAACAACCTGTAACAGGAGTTTTCTTTCTTGGGGCAAGTCCTGTGCTCAAAGCAAGACTTAAATCAAGTGCCTTGATTCTGGTATTGCTTTGTGAAGACATGGTTCAGCCTTTTCCTTTTGTAAAAAAGGAGATTGGAATGCTCTTTAGTGTGTAGTTACCATATACTCATACCTGTAGTAGGTATTTTAAAATAAAATTAGTTCTTGTGGCTTGCAAGAAGATGTATTTCAGGTGGAATATGATGATTATCGTGGAAGTTTGACATGCTGTTATAAACCTTGGCTTTTACCCAGTTATTTTTACTCTGATGGGCATGACAACTTCCAATAGGTGAGGAGATACGATGTGGCTTACTGCCACATGGGGGGTGTAGTGCTGTGAGACTGTATTGAAGTCCTGACCACTTGTGGGGTTTTACAGTAGGGCTTCAGTTCTGCTTCTGGCTGCTTTTCTACTCTATGTAAAGCACAATTTTACGTTCTGAACACGAATCTTAGACAAACAGTTTTAAAACTGTTGTTTCTACTTCTTATATAATATAGAAATGTGTCTTTATAGAACCTTGCCATAACCCTACTCATTGCCCAAGTAAAAGATCTACTAAGCTTGAAATTGTTGCAGGGGTAGTTGTGTACATCAGTCTATATAATATGCCGTAATGTTTATGAACAATATTGTCTTTTTAAATGATTACTTTCATGAGTCAGACTGGAAACCAGGCCTGGAATTGCTTTTGGAAGCAGCTTTACATCACACTGTTTCACTTGTAAGTATAGGGTTGAGTGTAAACAACAATCAGTTGAGAGGGGGGAATAATGGAGAGGATTGAACACTTCCTGCTGGGGTGAGCCAAAGACTTGCCAAAATCTCCTGTGTGACGAAAAGCCATTGAATGCTGTGATCTGAAGCTGTGCTGCTGCTGGGGTTTCAGCCCTGCTCTACCCTAAACGAACAAAGATTTGCCAACTGGGAGTGGAAGCCTCTCAGTCCCAATCTGAGTGGCTTTTCTCTAAGACCTCTTCAAAACTGTGATAATCTTGTAAATGCCTTCCAGTTTTTATGAGCTGACAACATCCCGCCGAGAATGTTTTGTTGAAAAATTGCCAACCAGCTCGGCAGCTGGAAGCCAAGATCCTTTGTCCTTTTCCTGCCCGGTGTTTGTAGGAGGGTGGTGGTGATGGTCCCTTGGGTGTGCAGAGCTGAAGACAGTAACTCACCTCGGTAACACGGATGGAGATGTTTTCTGAAATCTCCAGTTTTCACAGATGTGGACTGACAGATGGAGGGTGATGCAGTACTTGATTTCAGCTGAAGTCAGGATTTTAATAGTCCCTTTGGTTTGCTGTCCTCTGTAAGTCTTAAGTACTGGGTTTTTCTTCTTCTTTGTCTTTGGATTTCAGTTCAAGGTTTCTTGTGATGGTACCCGTTCTTCCTGGCTTCTGCTTGCAATGGAATTACAGTAAATACTGGTTTTGGCAAAATTGCTTCTGCTTCTATTGACTATAACAATCTTAGAGTATGTGCTTGGCCATATTTCTTGCTGTGACTGAAATTCCTGGGGTCAGGAAGAAGGCGAACTTGTACTTCAGTGAGGTGTGTGGGTTAATATTTAGTTCTATTCAAAATGAAATACTGGAAACCAGCCAGAGATAAGAGGAGAAATCTTAGAGAAAGCTGCATGATGTTTATCACATCACTGATACAACTCAGATACATAAATGGTATGTATGCTGTTTAAAATCAAGTCCTGTAGCATAGAACATGTGATATATATGGTAGCCTTTTCTTTCTTTAAGGTCTGCCTTGAAAGAAATAATGTAATACATTGCAAGAAATTCTTTCCCCTTTCTCCTTGCTTCAGCAGTGACGGTATCACTTCTTTTGCCTGCGTCAAAAGGGAAAAAAATACAGAGCCCAGCTCTTGGTTACAGTGTAAGCAGAAACATTAGGTATCGATCCAAAATCCTGGCATTTTAAAGAATGCTTAAAGAAAATTTAATGCTTTATTTCAATCTGCAAGTAGTTGTTTGGTTTTTTTAGCAGCGTGTTCATTCAGCCCTGCAAACCAGTTACTCATTCCCCATGTAAAAATGACCATTTATGAATAAGTCTTTGAAGTTTACTTGAGTAAATTTTAGCCTTGAAAATGTGAATTTAACAGCTGCAAAATTTAGCTGCTTTTTTTTTTTTCACCTTTGGGGATCCTAAAAATAAGAGATGATGGTTCACCTTCCCATGGCGAACTGTGCTGAGTTGGAAGGCGTTGGGTGTGGGAGAGCAGCCAGTCCCAGCCGTGGGGCAGTGGGGCACAGCTCACAGCCCCTTGCAGAGGCACAGTCATGAGGGTTAGACCTTAACCTGACAGCTTCTCCTTGCCTTATCTAAAACACTTCTGGAGTTTGAGAGGAGCGATGGAAAGGTGGTCGAGGATGGATGGCTGCTGCTTCTGGTGACCCCAGAAGGCTCTGGGCACTCGAAGGCTTTTTCCCTGTTTAGATGGGTCAGACGATTTTGTTTCCTAGTCGAGATGAAAGGCAGAAAATTAAGGCATTACAAATCTGGTTGTCTCAGCTATATTTTAAAACTTGATAGTACAAGCAATTACACATAACATCTTTTTCAACTGTAAAGCTTATACTCTGCAAGATGTAATTTGCTGGAAATGGAGTGTAGGAAGGTGTCAGTTAAACACTTAATTCATTCATTTTTTCATTACTCATGGAGTTGCATAGGAAAGTTCACTTCTCCTTGCCTTGTGTTCCCAGAACGTTCAGTGATATTGTTATAATGTAGAAAAAGCTGCTTTAAAGTTACACGTATGTATTCTGATAGACAAAAGGTATCTAAAAACCTAACAAAGTGGCCAGACAGGCTTTAAAAAAGGAGAAGGGAAGCACAGGAGACTCGGGTATTAACACTGTCAGCTTTGAGCCCATGAAGCTCAAACCTGATGTTGGACCTTAGCCCTTTGCCAGTCCTCTCCTCTGGGTCCATCTTGTGTGTGATAAAGGTGGGTATGAAGGTGGATGTCAGGGCAGGGTGGAAATGCAGACCGTTTCTCAAGTCCTGTGCATGTTTGTGTTAAAAGGTTTTGAATAAAATTAAGTAACACAGCTGGAAGTAAAGCCACTTGGTATCAGATCCGGTCTTCATTAACAAGAACTGGCCAAGTGTTATCTCTTAAATACCTAGTGAAGAGCTCTTCTGCGTGTGGATTTGTGGGGTGGTTTTTCCGTTCTATGGTGGTTTAGAAAATCTTTTTAATATGCAGTAAAATAAATCTTGTAATAACAGATAATGATGCCAGTAACACCCAAATTCTCAGAGCTCTTACAAAGGTGGAGAGTGTGCTTTCTGTGAGGAGGTACCATGTTGGCAACACAAAGCTACAGTGAGGTTTTTAGAGGTACTGTTAAATGAAAATCATTCTTCTGTAAATGAAGTGATGATTCTTCATCACCTCAAGTAAAAAGGCCACTGTAACAATTCCTGAAATGTTTTTTTGAAGCACAGTGAAGCTCTCAGCAACCCCTGTGAGTTCTCCCATCTGCTGGGGTTGCAGGTTGAGCGTGTGCTCTGGGCAGCAGAAGTTTCCACACTGCGAATTTCCCTGCTGGTTTAAGGTATCCTGTGGCGGTAGCTGCCAGAGCATGGGCGGATGCTCCTGTGTGTAGCTATACCTGGCCACTTTGCAGTAGCCTACGTGCAGTCAGCTGAATTACAGCCCTTGTCCCGCTGCCTGGGTGTATTGTGGGACAAGAGGCTCGGTGCATTTTTCCTTCTTTCTTAGCTTGTGCTTTTAAAATCATCCAGACTTCTTTGAGCTTACAGAAAGTCAAGATAATGCTAGAGCGTGTAATGATGGGGGGAGAAAAAGCGTCTGGTTTTGGTACCTATTTCTACAATAGATCCTGTAAACTAGCTATTAGTACTGTTGCTTTCTGACACTAGACTTGGGAAACTTTCACTTGCCACAGCTTTTTCTACTCCCTCTAGCGTAATGTGCAAGTTGCCCTTGGAAGTCATTCTAATAAGAAAGTGGTCTTTTTTTTCCTTCAGTGAAGTAAGGGATGGTTATTTAGTTCCAAAAGAAATGCCCTTGTCTCTGATGTTGAGGAGGCAACTTTGGTGCTAGCTTATTGTCACTTTAGTGCTGGAGTTTGCAAGTTCATACTTCTCGCTGCTTTATTTGGGTCCCTGGTAAGGTTCTGACATGGAAAGGGTGCTTGGAGGCTTTGTTTTGCTCTGGCGTCTCCTGCTGTGCTTTGTGGGTTTGGGTCCTGGTTTTGCAGAGCCTCTTGTTGTATTGAGGGCTTTGGTAGCACTGAGGGTGGATTGTTTCAGAGTGAAAAAGGCAAAGAATTGGACAAATTGTATTGTTTTCTTCTGGATTTTTGTTTGTTTGTGAAATGCTGGTAGTGTTATGTCCTCTTCAGAGGAGGAAACCTTGTCAATATGAATAAAATTGAATGTGTTTACTTAGAAAATGTTGAGGGGAAGGGGAGAGGCTTTGTTCCGGTTTTGACTGATACAATTATCTCACCTTGAGAAACGTGTGCCTCTAAGAGCTTCTGTAACTTAGTGTACCTTATCCCTCATTTTTGCCCAAATATGGAATTCCGACAAGTGTGGGGTTTTAAATATTTTAAATTACTTTTATTTGCAAACCGTAGCCCTTTGAGTAGTGCCTAATAAGCCTGGGGATTAGATTGCTAAATGTATCTGCCTATGACCTTTTCAACTAAAGAGTGAGGAAAGGCTGGGGGGGGAAAAGGTACAAACTAATCTGCTTCTAGAATCGTGTCTGAGGCCGGTGCTTTTCACTTGCAGATGCGGAGCACAGATCTTTGTTACTGCGTGTTTACAGAAGGCCTTTACAGAGAGTGCCAGCATATATTTTAATATTGCAATTATTGACTTGAACTGTTAAGTGTTTCTTAACTTCCAGTACATCTATTCTAAACAGAAGTAGACTGGTTTCTTTTTTTAAATGGCTCATTAGCAGGGAAATACAAGAAGTCTTATAAAAATGAACTGAAGTACAGCGGGAGAGAATGCATGAGCAGGTGTGCCATTTGTAGACTATCCAGCTTACAAATGCTAACACCAATTATGTCCTGACTTCTGTGCATTACTTTACAGGTCTGAAGGTGAAAGCTCCAGAAGCATCAGGTATGTGTACGCTGTATTCTTTCTGTCTCGATGTCCTTGTTCTAAGGAAATGCTGTCTTTAAAAAGCATAACTCTATTTAAAAGCATTAAATGGAACCTGATTGTTTTTTAAAGGCGTTTTTCTTGGTTCTACTTAGCATGCCATTTGTCTTTTAAGTAAAAGATTTTCTATCCTGGACAAATTCAGTAATATGTAACATGACATTTCCTGAACACTTCTGTCTCCATATCTTAGCTTTGAGAACTGTAAACAGTTATTTATAGATAGTTTTCAGTCAAACTGTGCACTAAGTGGTTGTTTGTATTGGCAAAGCTGTGAGCCAGCTGCCTGTCAGTTTTGAGGGGCAACATCTGTGTTGGGGAGTAGTCCATGAACTTGTTCAGGCTTTCCTGGTAGTCTCCTCTTCTGCACTTGGCAGTGAGACCCTGCACTGACTCGTTATTGCAATGCTCAGTGAGCACTTTGAAGGTTCAGATAACTTACAGAATTTAATTTAATCATCAGGTACGTTACTGTTAACTTAGTCATTTAGTATTTTATACTTGTTACTCATGTTATTTTTTTTTTTAAACCTGCCTCTTGGAAAACGTGGCTATGTGAGTGAAACTTGAAAACTGCATACTTGAGCCAGAGTTCCTCGTTCGTTAGGCCATTACAGTTAAGCAGATGCATTGATTCTCAAGGAGTGTGACCACTGATCAATGATAACAAGGTCCAAAATATTGGCTGTGGGCTCACCATAATAACCTGCAGCTTGTTTTGGGGATTGTCAGGACTTTACATCCAAAGACTGTGTCTTTTATTTCTTTAAATAAGAATTAAAAAAAAAAAGGCCTTGACCTTCACTTGCAGAATTAAAAATCCAGTTCTTAGCCACGTGTGTGCAGGCTATCCACAAACGGGTGAACTGCAGAATGATCAATCTGATAGCAGAAAAACAGAGGTCTGTAGGAAGTCATCAAAGGTCCTCTGAAATGCTGCTTTTTTGTGTCAACAGAAATCACAATCAGCGTGGCACTGACCTGAGTTCAAGGCTGTGCAGGAAAAGTTGGTAGCGTATCTTAGTATCTAGCAACTGAACTGAAGAAAACACAAGCTGCTGTAGTTAAGGTTGTAGTAAAATGCCTGTACTTTATTCCTTGGTTTTGGGGTGAGGTTTTTTTTGGGGGGGGAGAGGTTGGGGTTTTTTTTGAACTCCCAGGAGGGTTGCTGGCGTGCTGGTGAGCTGTGCAGGGGCTGATGCTGATCGGCTATTGCAGACTGAAGAGAAGTCCACTGGCACGTGAGTTTACAGAACTGTAACTGAGGCCACGTTTCAGGCTGTAGTGGTCACTCCTGTTGTGCCCCCCTGAGGCTCCTGTGGGGTTTGGGTGCTCAGGGGGTGCGTGGCATCGCCGCTGCAGCTGCACTATGGCAAAAATTGAGTTCCTCCCTTAGAGACCTTGTTTTCAGGTGTGGGAGCAGTGTACAGGCACAGCCGAAAGCTTCTTATCTCAGGTCTGGATTGAGTGCAATCTGAAAACTAAATGTTAAGAGAACTCTAGCCCTTGCTCCTAGCACACCTCTTGATGAACTAAGATAATTTCAGAGCCGTGTTCATTCAGTCCAGCACTTCCATCTCCCTCTGAAACTGTGCTGCTTCAGCACAGAGGTGAGATGTGGCTGAGGATGGGCTCCTATGTTTCTGCCTGCCCTAAATCCTGGTCAGCTTCTGTCTTGTCTTGGGGAAAAGCTCCCTTTGCTCTTTTTCTACATCTAGGCAGCTTCTTTCCATTGTGGTTAATTTGCTTCATACCGTTTTCTTTCATTTCTGGCAAATGAAGATGAGATGTAATCATCTCAAGTGAATTCAATGGTAAGGTCAATTTAGGAGATAGTGCTTAAACTCTGCAGGGAAGAAATCATCGTTCCTGCTTGCAATACCATCAGCAAAACACCAGCAGATCACTCTGACTGTCTATGGCAGTGACCTCTGCCAGACTCTTCAGTTGACTTCATGGAACAGCCTAGCAAGGAGCTGCAAGCAGGTGAGAGGCCAGGAATAAGATGTACTGTGTCAGCGTTAACTGCACAGATGTCATATATATATAGAGTGAAATTAGGTAAGGGCTTATGTTTGTGGTTAATAAGCAAAAGGATTGTAGTGTTTGACTCTCACTAGCATTAGCGCTTAAGAGGATTATGCTAAACAAATTCTGAGTTGCAGCCATTTATTTTTTACCTCCTTTCTGCCAGAAGATGATTTTGAGATCCGATGGGTGATAGCTTGGTATGTATTTCTCGGGCACTAGAAACCTGCATCCTGTGAAAGTTCAGTGGCTTGTTCTGGAGAAGCAAGATCTTTCTCATGTTCAGTGTTTGCTGTTGCTCAGCTGCAGATGATCTTGCCTTGGTGGGTTTGTTTCAGGAGCTGGAGAGTTTGTCATAAGGATGAAAACTTACCCAAAAAATGTTTTGAAGTGCTCTGAAATGCAGTTAATGCTGAATTGGACTGTGCAGAAAAGGTTGATGCAGAAAAGCATTGACATTCTGGATAATACACTGAAACAATTTAAAATAATCTTGATTTTTATTTTTTTTCTTGGCTTTCTAAACATTGCAACAAAAAATAATAAATTACCCTATTGTGCAAGCCTTTAAAATTCATTCTGCTTATAATATTGTTGTACTGTAATAAACTTGCATTCCTTTTGGTGAATGCTATGTAATTTTCAAGGCTAGGTATTTGTTAAATCTATTAGAACTGAAAAATTGCTTTGAACATCCTGCATTCTCAGATGCAATGAATATGCACACAGCTCTAAAACTGTCAGTGTGATGGTTTTTTTTTAATTAGCTGTCTTTTGTTCACATGTTTTCAGTACAAAATGCAATTTGTTTTACAGGCAATTTTAATACTTAGTAGCATGACCTGACACTTACAGATATGATAGATTATGCTACACATATATATTCTTATCAAAATTTGCCAAAATAGTGTATCTCAAGGTTTTGTAACTAGATGTTCCTCTTATCTCTACTATGGACCTTGCATGTTTAGTGAAGATAAGACAACAAAACAGAGGACTTGAGCAGTGTGTGAGGTGCAGAAGACACTTTCAGTCAGACACAAGTTGTCCTGACCTCTCCAGGCTTTTTGCTCCTTCCCAGCTGTGTGCTTTTCAAAGGAGAAATGCAGTAGAAAAAGGGGTAAGCTGTAACAATACCACATGAAAGCGGGGGATTCTCCTGGCTCCTCAACTGAGAGGGGCCAAGGCTGTTGCCAAATAAGTGCAGTATTCTGTGAATGCCCGTATAACTTCAGAAATGTGCAAAGAAAGAGGGGAGAGCTTATAAAGATAAAACCTAGTAATTCAACTGCCTTTGTTATGGAGTAAACATCAGCTAAAAGATGTAGCTGAACCAAGAGACAAGTCTGAACCTGCAGTTCTCAGTATGTAAATAGATGGAGGACACTGAAAGTTTTCTGTTGAGGGTCATGCAAAAGACTAATTTCTTGTAAAGATGTCCATTGGATTAGGTGGAAAAAGTAATTGTCTACTTTGCATTAGAGCAGGAAAGAATGGAGTGATCAGCCCAGTTCTGTGCTGTGTGTTAGGTGGGAGGAATGGCTGCTAAGAAGACCTTGGCAAACCCCAGCAGCTGAGAACGTCTAGCAGGAAGCAAAGTTTCATTGGTTTCCTTTGTTTCATTTTACCCCAAAAAATCTATTTTAACCTTGTGACTCAGCCTCCTCTCTGATAACGTGCAAAGTACAGGTTTGGGGGAATTAAAGCCAGACAGACTTGTACAGCTACTTTTCAAGTTCAAATGTACTGCTTTGCAGTCTGGATGACTCAGTGACCACATGTGAGGTGGGTCTCTTCTGGCTGGTTTTAATCATTCCATAAAGACCTTCCTACAGCTCTTAACCTGTCCTTAACATGTGTAAAGTCACCACTTGATACTCATTTAAAAAAAATAAAATCCCCCAATAGAATTCTCTAGAAATGTCAGGTTGACCCTCTCCAGTTGAGTGGAATATGATGAGTTTCTTGATGTTACTTTAAATTAGTTTTATTACTGCTAACAGAAATAAAATATGTGGAAACAGCTGCTAGTGGCTGCTATGGCTGTGGAGTTGCCAATGGCTTTAAAGGTACATAAATTTAGTCTGAATTTCAGAATGAAAGGATAGCCATCTATCCGTCAGTTTGTCCTGTGTTATCTTTAATAATTTACTCCTACACTTGTGATGTTCAAAAAATAAATACATATTTTCCTAAAAAAAAAAAAAGTACAAAACATCTACTTTTACAGAATAAATGAATGAAAATTTAAAAAAAGGAAAAATATAGTGAAATAAGTTTGGGAGTACTAAACCTATCATCCTGTGCAATCTAGAACCACATGCCAAGCACACTGTAATGTACTTGATTTTCCAGGAGTAGGGGGTGGTGTTGATGGCAAAGTCTCCATGTAGAGTGCTCTAGTCAGCTGCTTTCAGTCCTTGGTCGTCTCCCTGAATAGCACGGGCAGTTTCTCCTTTTTGCCACACACCGTATGCGCTGGGTATGAACGCTTCACAAATATTTTGGAGCTGAGCGCCCTCACTGGGATGATGACGTTTGGTCGTCATCAGCTTGGGTGCTGGCCTGTGAGGGACCAGCTCAAGCACAGCAGGTCCGTGTCCCTGTCATCCATGGCTGCGTTTTCAGATTTCGGTCCCAGTGTCTCACTCACACAACTTACGCTGTATTCCTGCCTTTAACTGGGCATGTTAACCACACTTGGGGAACTTGATGACATTTAAATGTTAAATTCTAGCTTTAGATAAAATTACAAAAGAACTGAAGGGTTGAGGTGCAAGCACTGACCGGTGAGCGTTCTTAAAAGGTGAGTGATAATTTCTGAGTAGATCTCTTTAGTAACACACGTTTCTTATTAACATGTTAACATTAGATTAAGCTGCTATTAATAAACAACTGTAACTGTTTTTTCCAGCTATTCTTGGAGCTGATGAAAACAAATTAGCCCTGTATTAGCCACTTCTGAAATCTTGTGCCACCTTTCCTGTATATATGCAACTAGAACGTCTGCTCTGCCCTTTTGACTGCTTGAGGAATACGCGCTGGTTTGTAAGAATTCAGACCAGACTGCATCTGTTTTTCCTTCCGACTTTGCATTAGGGTTATACCCTAGAAAATGTTTTATGAAACAATATGTGAAGAAATAGCAAGGCTTACTGAATTCAACCATTATTCAGTAGAATCCAAAGTGATCAGCAGGTTTCTGATGATTATGGATATCTGGAAGGTGTTAGCTCAGCTTGTTTCTGCTGAGCTCTAGTGCTGCTTCGAACTTGTCTGTAAAAGGCTCTTCAGGCTTGTTAATGGTTTAACTTCTTGACTACTTGTAAAGGCCTTTCTCAGGGGTGTAGCAACAGCAGTGTTGTCTTGTACTGCTACCTCTTTGACCACTCGAAACTTAATTTGTAATTGGGAGGGGGACTGGAAGGAAAAGAAAGATTAATATATTTTTTTCCCAAAAAAAGCTGATAAAAACAACACAGGCCACTGTCAAAGACTGTAGTAGATGTTTAGATGATATCAAAAGTACATAAACTCCCTGGATTATGTGTGCTAAACACCATTCACCATTTTGCCATTGGTGAAAGTTATAATGGAATGAACTGACAGCAAAATTCAGTATATATTGTGGAATACTGTGTGATTTGTCTGGGATGTGAATGCCTTTACTATCCATGGGTTCATGATTAAACAGGAATGTTTGCTCTCTGACCTGTTGCTTCAGTAAGACTTGTCTCTGTAAGACGTGGTAAGAAGGCACCGACTTGGGTGTCAAGCAGAATAATTTTCTTAGCTGTTGCTCTTCCTCTGCACAACCACTTGAACTTCAGCCGTGCTGATGGTGGATGACTTCTGATTTCTTCTTTGCCAAGGGAAGTGGACACATGGAGGTTTGGTGGTGTCTGCAAGGCAGTTGCCAGGTTTGGAGAGGAGAAGGTGGGACCACTTCATGCAGCCAGGTTAGCTGGAGTCTCACAGCGCTGCCTTTAGAGCACCAATTTATCTGAAACCACCCTGTGGCCTGCGCCCTCTGCCCTGCTCTTCTTGTTGTGCTGTTCATAGGAGATTTCTGGATGGTACAGAGAGCAGAACATGGCCATGTATATGCTTTAGCTGGCAGGGAGTCATTATTTGAGCTCTGTAATATAGTTTTCACAAACTTCTCACTTTGTGTTCTTTTTACTTTTAAGTGGAATGAACTCAGGTAGCAAAGCTTTTTCCTCTATTGTAATTGCATTCAGGGTAACAAAGTAACTTAGCAGTGTCAGTAGTGGCATTTTAAGCACTTGATTTTCGGGAAAGGGATTATGGAAATTGATTGCAAATGGCAATAACAGACCTTCAAGATTTCCTGGTGATACTGAGTGCCTTATTTTTTTTAAGTACCCAATTTGAGGTGTTTTAAAACTTTCTGGCTTTCAAAAAAGGCTGAGTGTATACGTCAACAATTGGTCTAAGTGTTTCAAATTACATATCTGACTTGCCAAGCAGAATTGCTGATATATTTAAAAAAAACCCTTGCCAGTTCAGTATTGATAGTGAATCAGAGTGACATTTTAGCATTGATCGGCTACAACTGTAGAAGAAGAAAAGCAAGAGAGTAATATTGTGGGGGTTTTTAAGCAGTTTAGTTAAGAAGCAGTTAACTGAGTTCTAGTTCTCATGCAATGCAGCCACAATCGTATTATTTCCTCAAAGTATAGTGAGTAACTGCACGACAGTGCTAGCTGGGAGGAGGAAGATGGTTGATAGGACCTCTTTAACCTGTCAGTCTTCAACAGAAGTCCATGATTCTGTACTTCATGTAGCAAGCTTTTGATTTTTCTGAATTGCTTTTCACCATACTGAACAATCTGTAGGCATACCATCATGTTTCATGACTCGGAATCATTTGTGGTACCTGAAGCTTGTAAGCATCACAGTCATGACACCATCTGTGTTTTGTAGACAGTGTTCTGTGTGGACTAAGCTAAGTGGTTCCCCTCCCTTTTAATATTGCTTCCTTAGACTCAATTGGCAAGGAAATACAATAGCATGGTACTAACAGGTGAATTAAGGGGAAAAGAGATGTATCTCTTTTGTGGTAGCTGTGTAAACGCAGTTAAATGTGTGTTTGCAATTTAATGAAGTTTTTGTGTCTGGTAATGTATTACACTAATATTTTGACTATTGAATTACGGAGATTTTTATTTTTCTACTGAAACGTAGAGTCAAGTCTTGCTAGAAATCGGATACCAACCAGGTGGATAAACTAGCATATGCAAGCATTTTGTCTAAAATTATTTCCACTGGAAATAGACAGCTGTAATTTCTGTACGTTGGAAGTGCTGATTGTGCTCAGCAGAGTTCTCTTGACAGGCTGGCAGTTGTTGAATTTGCAATCTCGGAAAGACAAAGCTTTGTAAGTGGTTTCACATTAATTCAATGCAGCTAATTTTTGTACTCAATTCTTGAAGGAGTTGTTCCGAAGCAGTCCCGTTGGTTGTTGTGTAAGATGAGGCTTGCTGAATGAGCAACATGTGTGCACAACTTAATTCAGAGACGCGAGTGCTTGTGGTGCCACGGGATTTCTCTTTTGTGTAGATGAAGTAGTTTAAATTTCCTTCATGATTTTGCCATTCTGTGGTAAATTCAGAGTTGCTTTTGTTCTATTAGAATTTACATGAAAAGCTGGCTAAATCTAGGAGATAGGATATGAGCATAAAGATGGATAAAACGTAGAATATCTTATACTTTCTGTGTGCTTAATAATGTTCTTCAAGGACTTGGGTTAAAGCTGGTTCTGTAGCATCCGCTGCTGAGGAGCTCCTAATAACCCAGTTGAATTCTTGTTTCTGTGCTCTCCCTCTAGCCGAGACACAGAGCAGTGTGCGTTTTGAGGAGAATCCAGTACCTATTTGGTGGGACAGTGAGAATCACCCCAAAATGAACTGGTGTTTTAGCAAGATGAAGTGACCCTACTGTGCAGCTTCTACTGAATGCAGTTGCTTTCTGACATCTCTTTTTACATCTGCATTTCAGAAGAACATAGAGCGTGATTTACCCTTGCGACACAGAGCTTGCCCTGCTCTGCGCTGCAGGCTGAGATGAGCGCTTCAGTTGCACGTAGAGCTGGGGAGGGATTTTGCTTTTAGAAAACAGAATTCTATCAGATTTTATAAATGAACACAAGGTTATATGCAGATATCCCTGTCAGGACACGAATAACGTCTGACTTCAGGAACAGAACTAACTGGCATAGTTTTCTGTCCAGAACACTGGAAACAGTCTACATGAAGTATTGGAAATCCATGTGTATGTGCAAACGGATAGGACCATGTGTGGGAGGCAGTGAGGTCTGGTAATGATTTGCTTCTATGTACTGGTGGGGGAAAAAGGTAGAAAAAAATCTGTTTCCTTGCACATAATCTGTTTCTTTCAGAAGAATTAATGTTTTGGACACTTAGGATTTTAAGTCAAAGGTAACAGTAAATGAAATCCTATCTTAGCTGTAACTTCCTCCAAATAATGGATTTCCTGTGGGAAAGAGAAGGACGAAGGGCCAGACCAGGGATGCGCCCGCTGTGTCACTTGTCATCTCCTGCACCCCTGCTGTGCACTTGGCAACCGATGGACACAGAATCTTCCAGAAAAGCGCAACTGTGCTGAGCTTGTGTGAGTGGTGGAGTTTGGGTGCAGACATCCTCGTATTCTGCAGTGGGGAAGGAGAGGCCAAGGAGCTCTTTGGGTCTGGCGGATGTATTACCTGCTGCTTTAGTGCTCCATCCTAACATTTATCTTCTCATTGCTGTGGCCACTAATATCATAGAGGGGCAGGAGCATAAGATCAAGATACATCACTAGATTTGATCATTGTAGCAACCAAATGTTGTATCACACGATTTCAAATGATCCTTATGTTGTTCTGACTTTTTTGTAAATGAAGCTGTAGGTTCTGCCTTCTTTTCAAAGACGAACAAAGCACGGTAAGAAAGCTTTTCATGCGTTCTCTGTTATCAAAGCATGGTGAGGGCCCTAAAGGTTTCTGTGAATTCTTTAGTAAAAATTACTAACTGAAAGTGTTAACCTTTGTGCCTCTCTGCTTTGCCCTGCCATTAGCTGTGTTCAGCTGAGGTTAAGAGGAGAAAGCAAAGCACTTTAACTTGTCTCCATAACGCATGCCCTCGCTTGTTGAAACCCCATATTGATTCCGGTCTCATCTGCTGAACGTGTCTGTAAATACCTGTCAGCTAGTGTGGCCTAACTGCTGCTGTCAATTTGGCCTCATTAACTTCTTGGTGATTAAATCAAACACATTATTTGGGATACCCCTGTAATTTATTTATAATAGTTAACTTTGTCAGGGGAATAAGATTCCTCCTCTGAATTTTAATGCAACAAATGGTTATCTGTAGACAAAAATAGAGCCAAAATTAATAGAGCTGCACTAAATACAACATACGCTTACCATATGACAAATAGATAAAGTCTTTTGAAGATAAATATTAACTCACTTTCTCTGGGTTTTCAGTTGGGTTTTATTCTAACCTGTGTTGTGTATGGTGCAAAAGCGATGAGTTGTGCACTCCAGAGGTATGTTTTGAAGTGTTGTGAAAGTACAGTTAGAGGATGTTGTCTGGATATCTTCAGTGTTTCTGTTTCTCCTTGTGCTTTTGTTTATTTTATGGTCAGACTTAATTTGATCTTCAAAACTTCAGAAGTGGTAGAGACTGGAACATATCACTGATGTTAAAATGAACCTTGAACTGAAATCAAGCAAATCTTTCCTATCTAGGTACTGTAAATGAATTATACACATTAATTAAGATACCTCACCATTATTCAGTGATGGGAAAATAAAGTCCCTTTGTGCTCAAGCAAATATGAAAAATCCATCAAGAATTCATTTAGATCACCAGTCTTCTAATAACCCTCTTAGCGATGATGCACAAACTGAGGAAGGTTTCCACTCTGCAGTGAAGTTGAGGCTTTCAGCTTGTGCGTTGTCATTTAACAGGTGCTCAGAATACACTGAGATAAGCCTGGCTTGCCTGAGATGTCACAGCTCTCTGTTTTCTCCATGGTCTCTTCCTTCTGCCTTTGGATTTGAAATGGAGTGCTTTAAAAAGCACTGCTGTAAGTAACCTCCTGACCAGTGCATGTCTTTGCAAAAATGACAACAGACTTTTCAGAGCCACAGCTACACAGGAGTAAATGCTCCCAAGATAACATTTGTGCATTGCTTTGGTTGTGCACTTTATCTATCGTAAATGAGTATTTGACTTTCAAGAACTGAGCCTAATGTGACTGTGAACTACTGCGTTGTTTGTAATCCTGTGCCGCTAGAATGTGCTGCACTTCCTGAAGTAATTGGGAATTAATTGGCATTGCTGCTCTGCACACAGTAGATATAATCTGGTTCCTTAGAGAATGCTTTCCACAGCATCCTTCAGAATTTGGGTATTCGAATCACTTAACAGCCTTACAGACCTTGGAGAAACATGTAAGAATATCTGGAAAAAGCTGTTGTCACTGAATAATGTGGACACTGCAGGGGAAAGAAACACAGTGAGTATTGCTTTGGGATGCTGAAAAGAAACTAGTTGAGCAACACTCACATACTTAAAAATGAGAGCATAACTATGCCTGCCGTTAAACTCTAAACCAAATCTATAGCTGCTTTTTGAGATTAATCTTACTTTGAAACTCAGAGTAAGAGTAATTTTTCCAAATCTTGATTCTTAAGAAATAGTTGACTTCTGTTCTGGAATTCTTTCTGGACCCTCTTAGGAAGAAGTGGTATCACTCTCTGCTAAGACCAAGGACTGGTCTGCCTAAGTATTTAGGCTGAACCCAAAGAGGACTCTAAATTTTCAAGGCTAAGTGACCAAACATTGCAGTAATTTCTGGCTTCACTACTTGGCTAAATTGGTTTATAACTCCTGTTCTGTGGAGCTGGAGGAATTTTTCTTGGACCAGCTGATGAACTGATTAACACGGAGAAGGTCTGGAGGGGTTATGCCAATGGCATGGTTTCAGAGTACAGAACTTCTGCTGGACTACATTGTGAAAAACCAAACCAAAAACCACCACAACAAAAAAACCTCCCTTATTTCATGCCAATTCTTTTTCTATAAAGACTGAGCATGTGGGAGATGATAGCTCTTCTAAGCCTTTGCTTCAGCAAATGAGTCATTTCTCGGTGCTTCAGGGTAACAAATGTACCCGCTTTCTTGCAATACAATCCTTGCAGTGCCTAAATGTGATTAGTGTAATGCATGTGCCATTTCAATCTGTTTCTCTAATGGCAGTCTTCTCGAGAAGAAATGATGGACAAATTTTTGGAAGTCTGGGTTTTCATAAAAAGAAAGCGATGCTATTTTGATAGCACAAAGCAGAGAGGTTACGTGTTCTCAGGATCCACACTCTCTCTGTAGTGCTACTTCATTATTTTAAGGGATTGACATAATCATGGCTTATGTCCTTGTTCTCTCCTAGGATATGTTCTCTCCTAGGATAATAACTACAAATTTTCCTTAAAAGTCCTAAAGTAAATCACAGTAACATTAAGGTTTCTGCTCCTTGAAGACCAAACCCTTCTTTGGTCTTGTGATGGACCTACATTCCAGTTGTGTAGATGTTCTGAGACATCATAATGTAGTACGTTGGTCCAAGTGTTAAATATTCAGGTTTTAAACTGAGTTAAAAAACAACAACAACAACCACCTGAATTCGTGTGTATACATGAATACAAATTCAGAATGGCCTGTGAGAAGCAGTCCTAAGCTATAAGAATATTTAATCACAGAATATCAGGAGATGGAAGGGACCTCGAAAGATCATCCAGTCCAACCCCCCTGCCAGAGCAGGATCACCTAGACTAGTGATATAAATATATGTAGTTACTTAGCTATTAAAGGACTCTACAAAGTCTTTGAGAGCGTTTAAGATATTTAAACACATATTATTCCGCGTACTTTAATCACACTGAAAATTTGCTGTTTCAGCTCCATAGTAGATGCTAACGTCTGTACGTGTTTGTTGCTGGAATTGCGTAGGCAAAAAGAGTGAGAGCTTAACACATTTTCCTTTTTTATTTGAATTAGTTCTGTAGCAAACTGATCTGGTGGGTTACTGAACAGCCTGGCTTACAGATTTCATGTCAGAAGTGCAGTCCTGTCCTCCTCCCAGCCTTCAACCCGTCCTATGTCAGTTCTGGGATGCATGTATTTTCTAT
The DNA here is from genome assembly GCF_000695765.1 of Mesitornis unicolor. Taxonomy (NCBI): domain Eukaryota; kingdom Metazoa; phylum Chordata; class Aves; order Mesitornithiformes; family Mesitornithidae; genus Mesitornis; species Mesitornis unicolor. The sequence continues at coordinate 33,391 of NW_010160132.1, read as the reverse complement.
AGGTGTTTACACTTGTGTTCAAGACTCATTAGCACCTTGTTCTCAGACGATGCTCGCTGAGTAGTTCTTAATGTTATGTCTTGCTAAGAGCTGAACCCACTTCTAAATTGCATTAGATGATTGAAACTATAGCATTAAAAAACCCACCAAAACCTCACCCCATAGTGTTGTAAATGTTGGGTTATAAAAATAAACAGGGAAGTGCTTCCACACCTACTCTACAAATCCAAATAGCAGCTGCCCTTTCCTTCCTCTGCTATCATTGCAGATCTTTCACCGATCAGGTATAACCTAAGTCATTACCAGTCTGAGGCTTTTATGGAGGTCTTTTAATGTGGTTCAGTTAATGAGCCTTTTAATTATCACTTTGAGGACAAAGAGCCTGCTGCTGTATCTTAGCCATAATAGGGCAATACTAAAAGTTTTTAGGTTTAGAAGAGAATCATGAAAGCTGATTGATTTTTTTTTTTTCCACTTAGCTTGTGGTAAAATTGATATCTGTTCCCTGAAAGGATGTAGAAAGTTATTAGGCAGTGAGTAATTAACAATCACAGAATCACAGAATCCCAGACCGTTAGGGATTGGAAGGGACCTCAAAAGCTCATCCAGTCCAATCCCCCTGCCGGAGCAGGAACACCCAGATGAGGTTACACAGGAAGGCGTCCAGGTGGGTTTTGAATGTCTGCAGAGAAGGAGACTTCACAACCTCTCTGGGCAGCCTGTTCCAGTGCTCTGTCACCCTCACTGAGAAGAAGTTTCTTCTCAAATTGAAGTGCAATAGAAGAATGGAAAGGTACAGTAAGGCTTTTATTCAGATGTGATTCTTAAAGCTCGTCTGTTTTCAATTCCAATTACAGGTGAAAACTATTAACTAATAAGATGATGCAAGTAGAAAGAGTAAGCACCCTTAACCAAACCTGCAAAAGAGGAGTTTTAATTTCTGTTCTGACTTCCACAAGTTAAAACCTCAGCTTTTGTTCTGTTACGCTCTCTCCTAAGAGTAGTGAAAAATAACACGATGAGCAGGGAGTTTCCTCTGAAACTTAAGAAGTAAGCAAATGAACAGTCTGTGCTGATCCCCACGAGCTATTTCTAAGTAAACTCATTCTTCCTGCGGTAAAGTCTCCAAGTGACGTTGGGTCTCTGGCGCGAGCATCTTCCTCTGGTGCTGTGGTGTTGAAGCAGCTCGTGAAGTCGCCTGCCTGTGCCATGCAGGGTGCAGACAAACATCTGCCAAAGCGGTGTGAACCGCACGCAGCTGTAAGTAAATTTTATTAGAAATCATAGACTCATCACGTGTGCTCGTTCTTGGTGGGAAGTTAAGATTCTCGTTTTCAAAATGAAAAGGAAAATGAGTTGTAGCTTTTCTCTCTCGATTGCTGTGCAGCAGACGGAGCTGACGTACAATGCTTTTCCACATGGAAACTTAATGTGCGCTTCGGTGAATCTTAAATGGACTCTTGGCAGAAGTCCATATTAAAATTGGTATTTTGAAAGATGACGTTGTGTGGGTTTGCTCTTTGGAAGACCCAGAGATGAAAGGAGGAGTGTTTGAATGGTTAAGCTTTTTTGTAGGGGAAAGAGAGAGGTATGTTTTCAGGTTCAGACTGTTTCTTTAAAGTGTTGTACCACTTAATTCATCACTTTCTATTACAAACAGTGGTTTTTCCCTTGGATTTTGTTCACTTTGTTGTCTTGCATGCAAAACCTTCTAAATGTGCTTATTTTGAGTCAGAGGAAAATGAACTGACAGTAACCTGAAGCCAAACTTTCAAAGATATTACAGTGAAAAAACTCGTTTGTAGATACAGCTTAGTATTTTTAGGATGCTTTTAACAGCTGTGTTTTCCTTGAGGGAAAATGTTTATAATAACAGTTGTAGAAATGTAAAGAAAAAACCAAGTTAATATCCTGTGTCTGTATTGTTGTGAAAAGTATCTTGAAGATGCTTTTGGCGGTCGGGGTAAACTGACTGCGCCTGAAGGCTGAGTTTGGTTTATAGGACAGTGATTTTGATTCCACAGATGTTTGTAGCCTTTGCCTCCTAAGTGTAATTGGTTCAAAGTACTGGAATTGTGGATAATCTGAGAACATTTCCCTGTATCCTCTGTGGTTTGGTAGGTGAGGCACTGGTGGTGCACATGTAGGACAGAAGAGAGGTGTGGAGGCAGTGTTGAGGACAGGCATAGCGGCTGTGCCGCACCCTCGCTG
>NW_010160132.1:0-31149 GCF_000695765.1 Mesitornis unicolor | reverse complement strand
AGGAATGCCCATGTTCTGCCCAGCTTCTTTCATCTTCATCCTGAACTGGGAGGGGAACCCAAACAGGAAGCTGCTCATAAATGACTGGAGGATTTGTTCTGCCGTGGAGCACCAGGACCGCTCTGTTCTAGGGTCTTGTGCTGTGAAACGTCTGTGATTCGGCTGAGATTTGATTGATCACTTAATTTAAACAAGTGATTAAATTAAGGCCGTAGTAAGCACCAAAGCTGATTGGACGAAACAGAAACTACTGTGAATTATGAAGAAAAGGTGAAGGCTGATTTGTGTGTGTGTGTGCACTAAATGAATACAAATTTCAGACTATGTATGCAGACTAGGTGTTTTCCTGTACTAATATTTGGAAAGAAGACAACAGAGGATATTAGCATTCTATTACCTTGCTGTCTCTGATAATGAAAGATACCTATGCTTAAATAAGGAATAAGCAGAGCATGAGGAAGATGCACATGGTGAGAAGTTAGAAAAGTGTTTAGAAAAAAAGCAGACTTACAGAAAATGGTGAACTTGGCACTGAGTGAGTGATCTTGGTCAACTAGATGACATAAAGTAACTTCCACATCAACTTAATTGCACTGAATAGCACAAAGATCTTTTAGGTAAGCTGGTTTTAACTAAGCTTACCAAGTTTAAACTAGGAAATGAGCTATTAGGCTTTTGGGGGAGACCTGTGACCGAATGCAGCAGCAGCTCAGCTCCAGCCTCTGCTTTGGTTTTCTCCCCCAAAGCCTGGCTAGGAGTCAATCCCTTGCCAACAGTAATTAAAAAGACATGAGGATGACTTCAGACAGCTTCCAAAGTGCCATTTTCTGTACAAAATAATGACAAACACCTTGAGATAAGAGAAGGCTTAGTGCATTTTAATATCTTTATAATGAATTAATCATCTCCTCTGTAAGGTTAATGAAAGCGGATACGATGTTGAAGATGAAAATACGGTTGCTATTTTGTAATTCCTTGCTAAAATCTGTCCCTCCACAGTCTTGACCAGTCTCAGAGGAGCAGTGGTGTGAATTTATGATGTTCAATGGGTCTAGCAGTCTCACTACCTAATAAAAGCGGTCTGTCTCCAAATATTTACTAAACTGCATCTCAGGTCCCATTCTCATATCTAGCCTTTCTTATTGCAAGGCTGTTGGTCTGCTGTGTCGTAAATACTGAAAAATAGCGTGTAATTACGAATCTTTTCTATTAGTAAGATTTGTCATTGAATTAAGGGCAAGTATTCCAAACACTGAGCAAAATTCTGCTTTTGTAGACACTTTTGTCTGTTACACTGACACTAAGTGGGTATTTTGATGTGTCAAGTGACAAGATAAACACAGCACAATTTGCTGGTACTGCTTTTTATAGTTTCATAATGGATGTTCTTCACTCTTTAAAAGGCACTATGCAGCAAAAATTCATTCATTGCAACTTCATTTAGTTTAAGTTGGCATATAAACAACTTCAAAAGTTGTTTAACCCATTTAGAGGTTAAAAAAACAAGCCAAAATGTATTTCTTTAAGTATCTTGTTCTTTCTATTCTGCCTTTTCCTGATTGCTTGCTGGATATCACCAGAAGTACCAATGAAACTTCTGAGCATGGGTCCCTGTGCAAAGTCTTGGCAGGCACCGCTGGTGTCTGCACTTCCCTTTACAGCCAAAAGGGATGAGGTATTAATGGCAGTGATTTTCTTAGGGACTCTAAAAAAACCAAGCCCTAAGATCATCATATCAGTACCCAGGAGTCTATAGCCAAGAAAATGGTTAAACACACGTAAAAATGCTGTTGTGTTACAGAGTTGTTTTGCTCTTTAGGACTCTTAACTTCAAAAGTACTTTTGGCTGCTGACTGTAAATTGAGCATTTGTGGCTGTGGTTACCTTGGGCTGTTTGGTATGAGTCAGCAATGCTTTTGAGGGATAGCAAAATGATTGATCAGGAGTATTGCAGGTATTTATTGATTGTGAGAAATAAGCTGGAGTACATTGTAAGCCCCCTTTCTTCTGTGGCTTGGCCAAAGTTAATGTGTTAATATTGCTTTGAGGATTTTTAGAAACCCGTCTCAGAGGTCTGTAAGTTGAGTGCCCCTGGCAGATAACAGATCTTTCCTGTCCTTGGCCTGATTTACTTCTGCTGGTAACACTGGAGATGCTGCTTTTCCATCTCTTTCCTATGTCTTCAATGTTGCCTTTGTTACAGAGCAATTTATCTTGTGTCTGCAGTGCCTGATCACTAATTGGCGTTTCAAATTGCTGTCATCATATATATAGTGGCAACTCGGATCAACTTTCCTAATTATGTTAAAATACCTGTGAAAATTAATACAGTCTCTTCCAGTGTGCCAGTTCACACTTTCAGAATGCTCCTGAAGAGGCTCATCCTGGGTTATAGAGTGCCTGTGCTGAGCTGCGGAGAGGTAATCGTGGCTTTAAGAGTTCACTTGGATTTTGAACAAATGTCTTGTGTTGAGGATGAGCCTTCCAGGGCAGGGTAGACTACGGAAAGGGAGAATTTTTGGCAACTTTTATGAGAGGCAGGGGATGTCACTTTATTCTTTTTCCAGGGGGAGTGTTGTTTGGATTAAGGGGTTTTTTCCCTATTTAAGGTTGTGGGATTTCTGCAACTTAGATGAATGAAATATGATTGCTCTGAGCTTTTTATTATTTGTTGGCATATTTATGATACCGGCTGCGTGCTTGTGCTGCAGCTTGCCACGCAGTTGGTTTATGCAAAGACAAAAATAGAAACAAGTTCCCAATAAATAGAACTGAAAGTATTTTTAGAAAACCTGCTGCTTGCAGACCCTGATCAAATAGCGCACGCCACGTTCTGTCAACACCTTCTGATGAATAATAAAACAACCCTGGCTCTCCACATTATGAGAAGAGGGGGCTGAGCCAAACACTTGAATCTCTGCCTGTTTTTGCATACTTTTGTTTTGTGTAATACTTGCTGATTAATAATAACAAGTATGAAGCTGGCAGTCATGAGATTTAGAACAAATATTAACCGATTAATGTTCAGAAATTATAAAATATGCATCAGTTGCTGATAAACTATTTCCTGAAGCAGAGAGCTGCATTCACGCTGTTTGCGAATCGTTTTTACCAGAGAGATCTCGCCTGTTCTGCTTTTCCCTGACTGAGAAACTCTTGTCGCAACGGGGCTTTTGCAGTTTTGGAAAACCTGCATAGATCTGTGTGCTGGCAGGACCTGAAGTGGGGGACTGTTTGCCCCTGGAAGCAGTGGGCTCTCTGGGTTGGGGTATCCCGGAGTAAATTCCCACTTGTGTTGCTTGTGCTGCTCATTGAATCGTGGTTCTCCAGTGCAAGTGTGTAGCAATGGCTTTAGTTAACAAGGACTTGCTTGTGAATAACTTGTCCTCGTCTCAAAAGCCCAATGATCTCTGTATTAAGTTGGCATGACTGATGCTGCTCGTTGGTGTCCTGCCACACGGCTGGCTTTGGGAGGGGAAAAGGATTTGTACCTGCTTTGGTAAAATACCTAGTTAAACACAGCTGTGTGCGAGCTTCTGCTTGTAAAAACAGGGCTCCGCTGCTTTGAAAAATGCGTTCTGAAAATGTCAGGACAGAGCGTTTCCCACTTTGAAATGCTGAATAGATGGAAGGCACCGATACTAAAATTGAAATATGTTAAATGAATTTTTAGTGTCATTCTGTAGCAGTGCTGTATGAGGTGCTACCCATTACGTTGTCCAGTTTCTGAAGAGCAGAAGCTTCTCCTTAGCCATGAGCAGAGGGCTGGGACTCGGTGCCCACTGTGACAAGATATCCTTGGTCTTCTGTCTGGCACAAAACAGAGGGGACAATGGTGTTGGTGCTTCAGGTAGCTGCTAAGTTACTTCTGGAGCTGTAATGCATAAAATGAGGGGTTTATGTCAACTCATGTTAAGCACCTCATCTATTTGAAGTTCTTTTTCCTTTAAGATTCAGCTGCTGTGAATACTGGTGATTTTTTAAATTTTTTTTGAGCAATATTTGCTGTATTTTTTCTTCCCAAGAAATCATGTTCATGGTACTGAAACTGAATAACTTGCATGAAATGCACAGAAGTTACTGTGCTTTATGTCGAAAACACAGTAGAAAGCTAACAGTAATGGTGAACAGCCAGTAAAGAGTAGAATGAAAATTCAACATCTCAATGTTATCCATTTCTTTATAATAACTTAATGCTATTAATTATGTTTTAAATTACATCTGGAGATGCTATTTTTGGAGTGAAGGAACAGCTAGAATTCCACAGGAAAAGCTGCTGTGAAGTGGATTTACTATAGCTTTAATAAATTAAGTTAAGAAAATCTAAGTATGCCAGAAATTATGCAAGAAAACTAACATGTCACCTTATAGCTGGGGTTTTGGGTTCGTCCTTTCTGAAGGATTGGCCAGAAATAACTGCTCTTGGGTTTGTGTTGGCTTTCATTGTAAGAGGCATTCCTTGGTAAGTCCTGAAAGCTGGGTTTTTAAAAACTAAAAACAAAAACGAAAAAACCCCAAACCAAAAACAAACAACAACAACAAACAACACCAAAAAAAAACCAAACCAAAACCGAACAACAACAAAAGACCCCCAGCACACCCAGCCAAATGGCACAGAGGGCACTGGGGTGCCCCGTTACCCATGGTGGCCCCAAGTGTCGGCCCCTGTTGAGGCAGCGGTGGGGTTTGAGCCTGTGTGGCAGGGTTGGTTTCTCTGCCCATCCAGGCCGTGTGTGTTTGCTCCTGGCTTGCTCTGAGCTGTGGTTCTGATGTCGGGGGGTTGTGGAGGGGTCTGTGTTTATACGTGCTGGTTTCCTAGGTATGGATTCAATTAGCCAAGCAAGAAATTAATAGGGTCTTTACAAACATGTAGACTTGACATCATCATTGAAAAAATGGTGCATGCAGTGTCTTAAAATGAGGAAGGACCCTCCTGGTGCAAAATGCCTGCAACCTTGAAATTAAACCACTGAAGCCAAACTGTGCAGTCTCTTACACTGCACCTAAAATACATCTCATTAGCAGCCAGTAACTGTGGTGCAGTGACTTGAGATGTGCTGTGCGTCTCAGCTGGGTGGACAGGGAACCTGTTCAGGTCCGTTCCCTGTTGCCTCAGTTGGTTTTCCTGATGAGCAGAGGCTCTGTGAAGGTGGGGAACCAGCAGCTGCTGCGCAGGCAGAGGACAGGGTGGCAGGGAGCAGGAGAGCTGTCCTGGGGCTCACAGAGAAACCAGGGGAACCTGCTGCTGCCTTCAAACAGGAGAGGAAAGTCGTGGTTAGTCCTGGCTGAGCTTGCAAGCGCAGTTCTTCCTGGTGTGGAGTAATGCAGGAGAAAGGGATGTGATGTATAAAAATGCATGCAAATCAAAAGGCCAATGTATCTGATCTGAGTGAAGAACTCCTTTACTAAAGCATAGCCTTTTTAAGAGTATGAATTTCTGGCAGAGGCACGGTACCTCCTGCCTCCTACAGAACTGTTCAGAAAGTGTGCAGTGAACCTGGTAGGAATTTACAGCAAGATCTTGAGAGCTTCAGGTTTACTTTTCATGCAGACACGCTGTGCACAAACTGGGCTGCAGATTATTGCCCAGAGTCCTTGCAGAAGGATGGTTGGAGACATTTGTATGGGTTGAAGCTCGTATGGCTTAGAAGAGCTGACTTCAACTGTTTTGAAGTACTGGACACCTAGCAGTCCTGGCTGGGATGAGGCATCTCCTGCACCAGGGAAGCTGTCATCTGCACGTGTGAGGAATCTTTCCCGGAGTGTGGAGATATGAGGCTGATGTATGGTTCAATTTTTTTAAAGCAGTGTGAGAGTCTTTTAACAATGATGTACTCGAAAATGCATTTCTCTTTAAAAAGACTGTGTCATCGTAAAAGTGAGCTGGATGTGATAGCTATGCCTGTAAGTTGGATTTGTGAGGTGAAAATACTTTGAAAACACTGAGAGATGGTGGGAAAGACTTGTTGCTCGTTTTGGAAACGAGCATATCATTAATTGGTAGCATAACATAAGGCTTCGTATGCTTTCAGTGAAGGTCTGTAAATGCCGTGAGGCAAAAAGGAGTTAGTTTCTACTTTAATACACAAATTAATATGTAAAATACTGCGTATCTTTTATTTCTGAAATTTTTAAAGCACTGCTGAGAACTCACACAGACGAGAGGTGGGATAGAAAGGTACGAACAGCAGAATTAGGCCAAGCATCAACTCCTGCTTCCCAAGGTGTGTGCCGAAGGAGAACAGAGCCGAAGTGCTGGTGTAGGATCTGATTTCCTTTGGGCTTCTGAGGAATCCAGATCCAAGAACATACTGAAATACTCGAGGCGTCTTGGGGCTGATTTGGGGCTCAAGCAAGTGCGGGCTCACGCCGAGCTGACCCCACAGACAGATCTGAGGCAGCCCTTTTTATAGAAGTGCCACCATGGCGGTTGTTCCTTAAAGCAAGTATCTGAGGAGTCTCTGCGAGTGAAACGGGGCTGCTGCACCCCAGCAAGGGTAAGGAAAAGCGGCCTCAGTTCTGCTTTTCGAGCCTCTAAAAATACATTATCAAAGCTGTCAGCCCTGCAGGAAGCCTGCTCTGTAAAATTGGCTGAATCCTGGCAAATGTTGGAGCTCAAGCCACAGATCTGAACGTCAAGCGGCAGCGCTGAGTACCTGGGCAGCGCAGGGGGGAGCGAGGGGTCTACTGGCAGAAAAGATCCACTTTAAAGTTTTCCTGCGCTAGCTTAAAACAAAAAGGGAGAGCAAATTTAAAGTTAACTGCTGGCTAAAGTGTTTAAAAAGCATTATTTGATTTTGTAACATATCTTTGTAGCAGCAGGAGTGTGCACTGAGGTAAAAGCAGGAAGGAATTTATGGTTAAGATTCATGGAACAGAAAGAAAAACTGTTAGCCCTGCCTGCACTAGGAATTTTCATGCCCTGTGCTGCTGGGTTTTGGAAAATTCCTTATTTAGCCCACATCCCACACACTGTTATTAGTAGCTGATGGCCCCAAACCTGGGAAACTTCCAGATCTAGAAGCTTCATGCAGATATACACAAGGTCAGGATTTATCTTTTGATGTGAAATATTGTGCTTAGCTGCGAGTAACTGGGAACGTAGTCTGTGGGAGCACCAGGCTGACCACAACAAAATACTCTGTGCAAGATGTGCTTTGTTCACCTTCATAAAGTCAGTTTGTGCCTTGCTCCTGATTTTCTAATCTTTTTAGTTGTTTGAAACTCTTAACTATTCAGGCTCTTGGCATCTCACCAAAGGATGTATGGCCTTGACTGCACAGAACGGCTGGCACTTCAAGTACGTGCCAAGAAATGGCTCTGCTGCCTTCCTCCTCCTCCTAGAAATTAATTCTCCAACTTTGCCCAAAAAAAGCCTCTGACTTTGGTTTTCCTTTTGCTGATTTATTTTTTTTTAATAGTTAGAAAAAGCAACCAAAAACCTGATGGGTAAGTCTGTGTTTGATGTGATCTGGGTGGCATGAACATCTTTGCCGTTTTGCCAGACTCCCTGGTGAAGCTGTCAGTCCTGTGCCTGAGCAGCATCCCTGCGCTGAGTGTCGCTGCACAGCCCTGCCAAATGTCCTGTGTCACCCTGGAAGCCATACTATGCCATACAGAGCGTCTCTTGGATTTACTTTTGTTTTCCTACTTCTGCTTTAAATTCATATTTTTCTTTGAGAAAAGAGAAAAACAAGCAGCTCAGCTTACTTTGCAAAGCTCATCTTGTAGAGAGCACTGGCGTGAGAGCTGGGAGTTGTGCGCTCCAGTCCCTGTGGCACAGTTCAGTTGACATTAAGGTTTGTAGAAGATTTTTCATTGACTTGGTGGAAACTAGATGAGGCTCTTAAATTATGCATTAGCAGTCTGCTGACTGCCTTGGTATGAGCGATTTTTCACCTAGTGAAGATAGAAGGAGTGTTTTTAAGATTATTATTATTATTGCCGTTTGTGGCTAGGCACAAATTGCTTTTGCTTTTGTTAGCCTCTGCACGCCTCCTTCAGTACATTAAAGTTTGATATGTGTGAAGTGCAGCCACGGTCTGAGATTTACACAAGACTCCAGGCTGGGCAGTTGGTGGCCATGGTAAGGATGCTTCCTGACAGGGCCCAGTGGAGACCTCTGTGGGAGTGGGAACGGCCCTTTGGCTGTACGGCTCTGCTGGTGCCTCAGTGCCTGGCGGCTGGAAAGACAGGGATGCTCCTGCTGTAAGGCCCACACATAAATACAGGACATGGCTGAGCTCTAGGGAGGTCATTGCTGTCGCATTACAGAAATCTGCCGGTCACATTGCAGAGGCTGCGAGCGAGGCGTTCCCCGTGGTGTGGGGAGCAGAGCCCTGCTGCAGTGGGTGAAAGGGGCGCTGGGACCTCTCGTGTGCTGCTCAATCTCCTGCAGCAAGCCTGTGCTGGTGGCTGTTCTCCCTCCTGCACATCCATTTCTGAGGATGCCCAGTCTCTCACAGCAGATCTTACAGCACACTCTGCATTTCCCTGGGGCTTGTCCATTGAGGATGGTTGCTGGCTGTTGCAATAGCAAAGGAAATATTCCCAGATGAAAGCTGTAGGGGTGGGCTGCAGCTCCAGATCTGTAGGGTTTTCTTGCAGCAGAGGAATCAAGGGGCGGGTAAGAGTTTCCTGACACCGTGCTGGGACCTAGCAGTCAAAGTAACCATTAACGTGGCTCATCTCAGCTGTGGGCTGTGCTCACAGGGAGTGGATGCAGGTACCGGGAGCTGAGCAGCGGTGTTGCATCCATGGCTAGAGATCCAGCAGTAGAGGTTGTATAAAATATGTATTATTTTGAATAGGCAGGATGCTTTGAAAACTTGTCAGCTATATGAAGGTACAGAATCTCCCTAAAGAAACGGACGTTGATTGCAGCAACTGTTGGGTTTGTACCCCCGTTGCTCGTAGCACTGTTTCCTGCTCTGCTCAAAATTATGATTATAAAGTACAGCTCTTGAAATTACACCATTTTGTTGTGTTAGTCATCGTTATTCTTACTGAATACCATTCAAATGTTTGCTCTCTTCAGCTGATACTTCCGTCTGAAAAATGCAATTGTCTAGAAAACAACCTAAGTACATATTTAAGGAAAACAGTCTGTATTCATGCAGTAACAGTTAACCTGCTGCAGCACCTTTTCTTACCTTTAGGCGTGTTAGGAGGACAATAGTTCTGTATATTTAAAGCAGGAAGAAAAAAAATCCGCTGCAAATTAACATAGTGATGTTGAATGGTGGTACTAGTGCAATTTTTTCCTTAAATGAATCCCTGCATACTGAGCTCTTTCCATGTACAATTTGTGTGGTAGACACTTCAAAAGCTGTTTCAATTGTACTGTTAGGGCTTCAGGCTCTTGTTACCACAAGGTAAGTGTTCGTGAAGTGCATTAGCTCATCTGTGATGCAGGAAACAGAATGTGGACCTTACCACATTCTTACGGCATTTTAATGAGTCTTAACTTTTATTATAATACAGGTTTTAACAGTGAAACATTGAAATGGGGCAAGTGCAGAACTGGGTTGTGCAGGACAGCGTGCCAAGGAGCCTTGGGTTGCCTTGAAAGTTATCGCAAGACAAGGAACAACCCTGGGAACTGCTGTTGTACAGCTAAGGATGTAAAAGATGTTTCTGAAATAAGTTGTTTGTAAAGGCAACTATGCGCTAGATTAAAACTGAGTTGAGGTTTTATTCAGGTGGTATTTATATGGGGATGGTGCGAAGTGACATTTAGGATACAGTAAGATGTGACTTTTATTGGCTCAAGTAGATTTTTTCTATGTACCTGAATATTGATGTATAGAAGAATGTTCTTATAACTACATAAAATGGATAACACTGGAATTATAGATAGAAATTATAGAAAACCATACTTTTGTCTCTTACATTAAATATGACTATGCCTAGTCTTTGAGAATGCCATGAGGTTCTTCACAGAAGATGTGATGAAAAATTCACTATTGGTGTTTTGCATTGTGCCTTCTCAACTCCCCAGAGAGTTCCTCAATGAAATACAGAAATTGTCTTTAATTCTCTTAAATTGTTCTGTGCTGCTACTGTCAGGTGTTAAGTAGCTCCTGGATTTCTTCTAATGGTGAATAAATGGCCTTGATATTGAGGAGCTAAGCATTATAAATCCCACTGTCATAAATCTTCCAGCTTAACAGCCTGGGAGCTGCAGTGCTTGGCGCTGGGAAGAGTTGAGCTCGGTGATTCTGAAGTATTTTGAGTGGTTCTGGCACTGGGAGGACATTGTTTTCAGATCGCAGGGCTTTGGAGCTGTGTAGTCCTTTTGTATTACTAGCTTGTAGTCCTCTGTGCACTATTACCCTACCTTAATACACTGAAATATTAGTTTTGAAGCTGAAAACAAGGCAGAAAAAAACCCTAGCAGTCTGAACTCTGACTTCTACTTAAATCACACTGTATAAAAAAAACAATACTGCGTAGGGTGAAGAAAGCCATTTAGATATCAAATGCCAGCAAGATAGGGGAAGCATTTTGGACTCAGTTGCTGGCTGATTGCAAATAAAATAAAAAAATGGTGATGCTTCATAGGTTGGTTTGGTTTTTTCTGCAGGGTAACTGTAGGCATGTCTAACTCTCATCCAGTAATGTGGAGGCTTTTCTACCTACTTCTTATAATAGAGATTAGCTTGCAATAAACTGAAATGTGTTGGTGGGAGGACCCTCTCTGCCCTTCTATCCCTTCCCAAAGACAAAACAAAGAAAAAAAACCCTAATCCTTTAAACTAATCCTAAAACTTTAAAGTTCCTTGCTGCTGTGACATATGGAGTAAAATTATATATATACATATGTATTAAAGATCAGTGAAAGTTTCTCAAGCTTGGTTTTTTTGTTGCATATTCACACACACTTGCAATAGAAGAAAAAGGAAAGTTCAGGTTTTGCTCATAGGAAATGTTCTAGGTGGTGCTGGGGAAAACGGCATGTTTCTCCTGTCTCACGTATCTTCTTGTTTTTCCTCCCAGCCACCTGATCACTGTGGACGTGTTTTTGTTGATAGTCTGTCACTGCACTAAAAAACATTCCTCCCTCTCCATTCAGCATCCCTTAGTGCTGTGAGGTGTAAGCTTTCCAATAGAGAAACAGCCCTGTAACAAGCCAGGGTGTTTATTTGTGGAAGGGGATCAGTCACTGTACCCTGAGTGACTGTATTAATCTAGATGGTGTTAATTTGTCATTTTGCCACCTTGTTAGGTAGGGATGGATTACTGTGAACTTGCACGCACATTGCTGTAGATATCTAAATAAGTGTGTGTTGGGCTGGAATGACATTGCTGAATTTTTCTACTGTTGTCACTGAAGCAGGTCCGGAGCCACTGGAAGCAGACTGTGGTCAGCTCTGCTAAAGGAACAGGGCGGTTTTATTTGGGTGGTTTTATACTCATCTGCTCAAATCTGATTTTGAGATTGCTGCCAACTGAGTGAGATTTGTTGGGGTGTTTTGATACTGTTAGAAGCCAGAGGCTTCCACTGGTTATGTTTTGGTCCTGTCTAAGTAGTATTAATAGCTATCGATAGTCATGGTCCAGCCAAAGCCTGAGCCTCTGAACTCACCTGGGCTTGTCTGTGTGAGAAGCAGGAGTGGAGCTGTGACTGAGGAAATTGTGCATTCCTTCTGTGCTCTGAAAGGAAAACGCACGTGATGATAGGAAACCAGTGGTGAGCCTTGACTCCTTGTATCAATTTATAATGATTTTGTAGACGATGATAAGGGCTTATGTTCAAGGACAAGTGAGCCCTGCTTATGTCTGAACTGTTTATGAAAGGCTGCAGTGACAAAAAACTTAACGAAGTTTCTGGAACAAAAAATATGCAACTCTGGGATATAAATGAACCACTCATGGGAAACAGAATGAATAACAGCAATCTTATTTCAAATTAATGCTTCCTCTCTGCTAGGCTGCCTCTTCCGTGCTGAGGGGGACAAGCAGAGAGCCTGATGTTCTCCCTGACAGGGGGTGTTGCAGTGTGAAATTGCAATGAAGCAGGTAGCACTGCCATGGGGTGAAAAGGGAACTGCTGGTACTGTTCTGTTGAACTGAGTATCACTGGGGATAGGTTAGAGTGATCACGATGCTGGCAGGCTCCTCTGCAGCGGGTGCTTTTAGGGCTTTTGCAGCTGTTCTCTTTCCTGTCGAGATGAAGTGAGGCTGGATATGGCCATGGTGTGAGGGTTGGTGGAACTGGGTGAGGGAAGCTCACACTGCTGCCTTCACAGCTCAAAGAAACTTTATATTTCCCTGCTCCCATTTTTTCTACAAGAGGAAGGTGCACCTCTTTCACATTTTGACTGGACTAAAAACGAAATACATTGCCTGCTTTCACGGGCTGCTTCTTGTAAGTCTCTCATTAGCTCTTTCTGCTTGCGAGTGAACTATCGGCTACTGGAAGTGCATTGAAGTTTTAATTGGCTTTGCTTTATTGGCAGGGAAGGATCTGAGCATCTTTAATGCCTGCATTCTTCTACTTCCTGCTAAAAGGCGTTTTTCTGAGAGGCTGATGTTTCCAATAAAAGCCCTAAGCCTTTAGATGAGTTGTTTCCTTTGCCACCCGGCTTTCTGCTTTCAATCCCCTCTGCAAACTGGGATGACACATCTGCTGGTGGCAGAAGGACAGCTGCTTTCTTATTAAAACCCCTTAGAGGTGTTTTGTCTTTCTGAGTGTGAAAATCCTGGTGTGGTTTGGCTGGGCTGGCCATCCAACCCTGCCGATGTGGGCCTGGGCCTGCTGCCTGCCTTCCCCTTTGTCCAAGCCAGTGGTGCTTTTTCCCAAGGCCTGTTCTCAAACCCAGTTGAACTGGGAATTTAGGGAGTCCTGCTGGCAATACTTACCAAATTCTGTAGTTTAGAACATACACCTGGTTTAGCATTTATTGTATTTTTTAAAAAAATAAGAAAACCCTAGAAATCCATGTCTGTAGCTATATTTAACCCCACTATTATTTAAGTATTAAGGGTTTTTTTTCTCAAAGCACGGCCTTCAAGGGTAATATCTTCAAATGTTCACTAAACTAAGTCTTCACTGAGCAGTTTCAGAATTAAATTTTTCGTATTTAAGACAACTTTTTTTAATCAGTATTTTCCATTAAGTGCTTTTAAAAGGGTTTTACAAAAATGTAAAGAACTACAAGTTAAAATTACTTGTTATAGTGTGCATTTGCTACATTTTGACAGTGTTTTCTCTAGTAGTCTAAAAACCCCAACATTCCTGCCTTTTGCAAGAGTGCCCATGTCAGATGGTGAAGCACCCACCCGAGGGTGAGGCTGGTTCACAAACTCTTCAATCTGTTTCCCAATCCGTACAACAGGGTAATACTTACCTGCTAGATACTTACCTATCTAACACCAAAAATAAATAAACTAATGTTGTGAAGCACTTTGAAAAGTGATATTAATTACTAGGTGTTATTTCACAGAATCACAGAATCTTAGGAGTTGGAAGGGGCCTCGAAAGATCATCCAGTCCAACCCCTGCCAGAGCAGGATCACCTAAACTAGATCACACAGGAACGCATCCAGGTTGGCCTTGAATGTGTCCAGAGAAGGAGACTCCACAACCTCTCTGGGCAGCCTCTTCCAGTGCTCTGTAACCCTCACAGTAAAAAGATTTTTCCTCATGTTCACATGGAACCTCCTGTGCTTCAGCTTGCACCCATTGCCCCTTGTCCTGGCATTGGACATCCCAGAGCAGAGCCTGGCTCCTTCCTCCTGACACTCGCCCTTTCCAAATTGATCCCCATGAATGAGGTCTCCCCTCAGTCTCCTCTGCTCCAAGCTAAAGAGCCCCAGCTCCCTCAGCTGCTCCTCATCAGGAGATGCTCCACTCCCTTGATCATCCTTGTGGCTCTGCTGGACTCTTTCAAGCAACTCCCTGTCCTTCTTGAACTGAGGGGCCCAGAATTGAACACAATATTCCAAATGTGGTCTCACCAGGGCAGAGTAGAGGGGAAGAAGTGTTTATCTGAAACACTGACAATTGTGGTTTATGTAAGGGGGAATGATTAAGACCATCTTGTGTGTATCCAACAGGCTGTCAAACAAAACCTTGCAGAGAATACTTATCCAGCCTGCATTATAAGATGCTCTGAAAAATCCAGAATGCCTCCCAAATTCTTTGCTTTAAGATAGATTTTTATTTCAATTTTAATATTTTTATAGAAGGTCATGTATAATCTTGTATTTTTCTTTGCCAAGACCTAAATGCTAAGGTACAAAGAGGGAAAGCGGAGTAAAATTCATGACCAGATTTGGTGTGAAGAAATTGGCCCTTTTTCAACTGTTAATGGACACTTTTTGCTTGCTGATAAATTGCTGCTGCTCTTCACAGTGGTGCTGGCTGAGGTTCCTCATCCATGGGAGAGCATTCCTATGGCACTGGTATTTCCTTCCTCCCTACCTGCCAGGAAGGCACCGCCACATGAGTCGCGCACTGGGCTGTGTTACGCAAGGCTCCCGTTTGTCGCTTTGCTGAGTCAGCAGCTGGAGGTTTGTGTGCCAGGGATGTTCTCTTTAACGCAAAGTGTGCTGTGATGGTGGCGGAGGTGTCCGTTCAGTAATTTCCAGCTTTGGTGATGAAAGAGACAAGATCAAGGAAAGTCGTCATTAGACTCCAAGCACGTATTCAGGGGATGCTTAACGGATTAAGTGTGCGCACAGAGAAGAGCTCAACGAACTGAATACTAAAAGGCAATGAGAGCCAGGGCTGTGGGGCCTGCAATCCAGTGGGGTCTCTCGCTTCTCTCTTGTTGTGGTTTAACCCCAGCTGGCAACTGAGCCCCCCCAGCTGCTTGCTCAGTCCTCCACAGTGGAGTAGGGGACAGAATTGCAAGGGTGAAAGTGAGAAAACCCATGTGTTGAGGTAAAGATTGTTTAATAGGGAAAGCAAAAGCTGCATGTGCAAGCAAAGCAAAACAAGGAATTAATTTACTGCTTCCTGTCGGCAGGCAGGTGTTCAGTCATCTCCAGGAAAGCAGGTCTCCATCACACAACGGTGACTGAGCAGAGCAAACACCATCACTCTGAACGTCCCCCCTGCTTCCTCCTCCTTCCCCCAGCTTTTTATGTCTTTACGGTATGGGACATCCCTTTGACCAGCTGAGGTCAGTTGTCCTAGCTGTCTCTCCTCTCAGCTTCCTCTGCATCCCTAGCCTACTCGCTGGTGACACAGTGTGAAGAGCAGAAAAGGCCTTGATGCTGTGTAAGCACTGCTCAGTGATAACGAAAACATCCCTGTGTTATCAACACAAATCCGAAACACAGCCCCATACCAACTGCTATGGAAAAAAATGAACTGTGTCCCAGTCCAAACCAGCAGCTCTGCTCAGCTTTGTTCTCGGCCTGGTGCCAGGCTCAGGGCACTGAATGCTGAGGCTGGCAGCAGGGTCAGCAGCCCCTCTCACTGGTGATGGGTCTTTCTGGTGCACCAAGTCCTGTGGTAATCTTTGTGTCAGGCTACAGGGGATGTTTAATGAAGTTTGCTCACATTCTTCACTGGGCATCGTGTATATAACCATGGGCATCATGTATATAACCATTTATATGGTTCTTTGTTAATATGATAAAATTCCATCTATGTGGTGATAGCTAAGAAACAGCCCCAAACCATTTCTACCTCTGTTTTGTTGGTAGTGTCACTGTCATCCTGTGTCAGTACCTGCTGCTAATCAGGCGTGACACAGTCATGGTCTCTCTGAATTCAGATTAAAAGGAAAAAACAAATCTTGGGGCTGAAGTGGAAAGATTTATATTGGAATATTTCTTTCATTTCAGCACTGTCGTGCATATGCTGGTCATTACTGGCACCATATTTAACTCTATTCTTTTTTTTCATGTGTAACTATTCTCCCTGCAGTTTTTGGGAGGGCTTCTTGTAAGCAAGTCTAAATGGTTTCTAATGACCTTGGGAGGATTCTCATCTGCCATTTTGCTTTTGATAGCTATCATAGAAGCCAGGTATTGCATTTCGTGCCCCTAAAAATACATTCCTACTTGTGCAGTACTGAGAAAGATCTGGAGGAGTGTAGAAAAGGTGTGTTGGTATTTGTGTTGTGTATGTTTGTGGTGTGTATCTGTATATGTGTGTTATTTAGAGCCTAGAGGGTCAGAGCTCCAGTTGGTACAAACTAATGGAAATTTTCATTTCAAAAAGCTGAATTGAATTCCCTTGTGGATCTGTCCCGAGTGTGTTTTTCACATTGCAGCTTAAAACCTTGGCCTTGGAACTTCATATATTTGTGCAAGGCAGATGACCTCAACGTGATCTAGCACAAATGATTATTTTTGAACTCCTGTTTTTTCCAGTTTCTAATAATGCTAGAAAGAGAAGTGTATCAGGGCCATACTGTGGCATGGGGTTACCTTGGTTTATGTGGCTGTGCAACAGCAGGCACTCTGTCAGAGTGTAAAAACAAACCTAACAACAGGAAAACAGCACGGTGGGGAGCAGAATGAAGATCACTTGTGTGCTTTCCTGTAACAAATGGCTTGCTGCTGTCGGGGCCCAGCGTGGTGGTGCCTGTGGTTTCTCCTGAAGCGTTTGTGCTGTTCCATTGAGTACCTTGAAGCCGTGTGCTGGGAGCTTCATCCTGCTGTGGGCTGTACTGGGCTCTGCAGTGGCCTGTGGTGGAGGCACTGGGCTCAGTGACCTCTTTGAAGCCTGCCTTCCTAATACCTGCTTTAACTCTGCCGTTGCACTGGTTTGTTACTGTGCTATCAGTGGTGTCTTTCAGCCCGCGCTCTCTCCTGTCATTGGATGTTTTTTAATCAGGTTACTCCTCCTTTGCTGCAGGATTGGTCTGCACGTATTTTTACCTCTTTGCCAAGCAGTTTTAGCTTTAAAGGTCTGAAAATGGGTCAGCTTGCAGTTGTAAGAAGTTCCTAAAGCCACTAGTATTACTTACAATATGGTCACAGTATTTACTTTTCAGCAGTGATGGCAAAAATACTAATATTTTCTTCAAAATCGGCTTTTTGGAAGAAATCTTCACGTACCAAAGTTTCCCCTGCACCAGGGGAACTCCACAGCCCAAACTGCTGTGGCTGTTTTCAAGGCTAGGATGGATTTAGTGCAGCAGAAGATGACATTTCTTGTCCACATGCTCTGCTGCATGAACTAAGCCCTAGAGAAGGTCCAAGTAAGACCCAGATCCACTGGACTGAAGTTGGCTGAGAATTGAGGACACCTGAGGGAGGATCGAGGAAAAAACATGCTTGGTACTTTCTTTTTCTGTAAACTCTCTTTCTCCATGGCTTCCTTGACACGTTTTCTAAAACCATATTTAATCTCAAAATCACAGGTTTTTGTTAGTTGTTTTTTATGTGAAAACTGTGCCAGATCAACAAAAAATATTCTTCTCTGGGTAATGATCAGGAGTGCAGGTTATGCTACATATTGGAGTTTTATTATGTATTGTGGTTTTATCTAAAAAGCAGCATCAATTGAAACTCCAACCTGAATTTAGCCTTTTGAAATTCTGGCCCAGCACCTTATTCTCCCCCCTTTGACTTGCAAAAGTGAGATTGGAAAGAAGGAGAATTTGAGTATTGCTGGATAAATTTTGTCTGAAACAAACTCTTTCAAATAAAGCAGCCGTCCTTGTTCAGAAGGCTCAAATCTCTCTTGACAGAGACAAAAACATGCCCTGATTTATTTTATTGCATCACCCGTGCTTTTGTGAACCCTGCTCACCTCCATCTCTCTCATGGCAAGAAATGCTGTGAGTTCTCGGAAAAGGCTTATGAGAGGCTGAATTCTTTTCAGTTTACAAGAAGCAGCTGCAAACAAGTTGAAAGAAGATGCCCTGCCTGGTTTTCCAAGAGGAAGCTTTTTATCCAATAAACAGCAAAATCAGAGAGAGGATGGTTCAGTGGTGGCAGTTGGGAGATGAAGCTTCATTTTCCACTTTAATGAGGCCTGTCTGGGTAACCCCCCCTAAGTGCAAAGCTTTTAATATCTCAGCATACACTGATTTAAATGCATATTAATTAAAGCATTTATTAATTTGCAGGTGTTTCAATTTTGAAACAAAAAGAAGCAGAATTTTCTTTAAAATACTAAAGGCAATGTTTTCCTTAGGCTGATACAAGAATACAGCACGTGTGAATTTGCTCTTGTATCTGTCCCTGTAAAGAAGATCATAACAATTTTCTGGGTAGAATTCAGCAAGTTCACATGTTTAGTTCTTGCAAATTGTACATTAAAGCACAAAGAGTTGAGGCAAACAAAATAATGGTGGCTTTCAGCTGGCCGAGAAACAGAAGTATGTAAACAGCAACCTGGTGTTGAAAGTAGAAGCAAGCAACACAAATCTGAGCTTTAAAGTGGAAGTGACAGAGTAAAAATATGTACTGGGTCTTGTTTCATTGCATTTGGGTAAACATCTCAGCAGGTTTTTTTGTGGCAGTGTTTAAAAGAAAGGTAAAATCAATCAGCCTTTTAAAAAATATGTATTCTCATCTCTACTTTTGAAATATACTCAATACATCATGGTTGGCTGGTATTAAACAAGTCTCTTTCTCTTTCGAGCAGGTTTTTTCTAGAAGCTAAATGAAATAGTTTCCTATCAGAAAACCATAATGGTCAGCCCCAGTTGCAGCCAGGTAAAGCACAGCCTATTGCAGCATCACGGCTTGGCCTCGGGAGCTTCTGCATCGCGGCAGAGCAGCAGTGCCTCTGAACCTCAGCAGGGCGCAGGTGATGGCACAGGCTGACGTCAACACACGATGGTGCCTCTTTGGAGTTGAGTTTTGCAGCTTCTTGCTGCTTTTCGGTTATCAAAATCTTACTCTTCTGACTGTTCAAATCCAAACAGTGGTCAGAACACCGGGATTCCCAGTGACGTCCAGTATTCCCCAGTAATCCAGTGTTAATTCTGTTATTAATAACATTTCTGAGATTCCTCAGACCCAAAAGAATCTGTTCTGGGTAGAGTGGAAAATGTGACACTTCAGGAATGTCCACCCTAAATCCTGGTTGTATTGTATGGGAAAGTTGTGGAGGTGTTTCTTGAACCTGTACCTGTATCTCCTGAGGGTGAGGTCCGTAAATGCTTTCTGTAGTATTTGGTGTAACAACAAAGCCAAAACAAACCCTATACCCTACAGAAGACCTGCTAGCAATTTAAATTAATAGAGCTACTGATTAAAAAGGTAGATGGGAATGAACTAGTTAAAAATAATTCATTAATATTCCAATACACAGAGTGGGAGTAGAAAGTTATTGTTGCATTTCAATGTACCAGTGTGTATGCGTTGATTATGTTACGGAAGTTAATTTAAAGCATAAGCTGCCCCAGCCTGCTTTGCTCTCACATCTGATTTCTTCCTTCTGCTGTTTGAATAGGTAACTCACTTATAAAGTATTTTCACTGCCCTTTTTTTGCTGCAGCTCTTTTTTAACTGTTCTAATCTACAGGAGAATCAACTTCTAGTTTTCATGATGAATGAAAACTTCCTTAGAAGCAGTTTATATTTTACCCAAAATATGTGAAGCTGGATGAATGTGTGAACACTGACTACCCCGTTGCTATAGTTCATGTCGTCTTCTCAGGACAGCATGGGGTAGTAAACTAGAGTGGAATATTTCCATGCCAAATCTCTTACTGCAAATCCTGTACCAGTTACCAGCGGTGTTTTTCACTCCTCTTCGTTGTCACATGCTGGTACACTGATATTCTGGGGACAAGAAGAGACAGAATGGAGAAATATTTGCACCGTTATGGGTAGTTGGGCACGAGCTGGCAAGTTTAAAAGTTGCTCTGGAATCTGCATTTGAAAAAGAGGTTTTTGTAGCATCAGATATTTTGGGTTTTCATTTACCAGTATAGATAAATGAGACTGAGCACGTTTAATAACTAAGCTTTTCTCTAAATACAGCACCTGAGTATTTGTCCCTGGTTTGGAATATCATACTAAGCTACAGAATATACATCGAAGAGAGGGAATCCTCCTGGGATTAATCAAAATTCTGTTTGCTGTGCAGCAACTGTTAGATTGGGAGTGTTTGTAAGTGGGACAAGCATCATGCACTGAGACTGTCTAAGTGTTTAATACAATTATACTTTTGCTGTGCTCTGTATTATTTATTAGGCACCTTTGCTTCTAAGATGCTGAATGCCATCCTTCTCCTGTACTCAAGAAATGCAGCTGAGCCAGAGGGATGGATTTGAGCAGATCCATAAGCATGGCCATGCTCTGTGCTCTGCAGAGGCTGCTCTCCCTGCTCCCCAGCACAGTTACAGCCCTGTTATTTATTGTCCTGCATTTCAAGTTAGTGGAGGTCTTCCCTGCTTGACTGTTGTTTGAGCTGCCCGAGGATATGAAACTTAGCCCAGCGCTGAAGCTGTGCCGTGTTGGTCTGACACCAGCTGTAACACTTAATTTCCTCAGTAATAAACCCCAGTGAAAGCACTGCCTGCCGTGAAAGCAGCAGCTATCAGCAGAGGGACTCAGAGAAAAACACAGTTTTATATATGTAGATATGTTACTTGAATGAAATAAAATTCCTTTTATTGGCAGTTCCCTGAAATACATTTAGCTTATAAAATATCTGAGGAATAGTTGGACAACAGCCTTGAGATGAATAAAAGCATCTCTTATGTTTAAGAGGCTGTTGAAAGATGCAAAGAAAGGGTGGTTTGTGGTTTATCTCTTCTAGAATTTAGATTTTTGTCTTGATGTAAAAGCTGTAGAAAGGGAAAGGGAAGGATTTTCAGAGAATGTGGTTTTGATGCAGAATTACCATTTCTAGTCGCTGATCCCTTGGAAGAACTTCAGCATGTTTTAATGGCAAACAGATCATGTTCTTTCTGCAAAGCAAGCTATTTCCATACCAAATGGCATCACTGGGCTATATTGTCTGCAGTTCCAGGAATTGGATTGCTGTTAGAATTACCATCACGCAGGCTTTACTCGACCCTAAAGCAGATACGTATACTTTTTCCTATGCCAAACATATTGAGGTTACTGACAAACGAGTGGGTACAGAAATGGTTTTAAAATGCCAAATTCTGTAATGCTCGAACATATCCCAGTTCTGGATTACAAAGCAACATGGATTTATTGGTGGTCAGAAAAAGAGGTTGAACTAAAATTAGAATTAATTAACACGGATGCTGTTCAATACTGAGCTTTGGCGTCAGAGTACTGGAGAAGTTACTAGGGGAGAGAGGCTGATGACGTTAACTGGACACGTAGCTCTGTAGGCTCTGAAACGTGTTCAGACTCCAGTCATACATTGACTGCCAAGAGAAGAAAGTGACCTGTCACATTCATTTACAAAACCAGCGTCTAACAGTGAGGAAGAAGATAAGCCAGAAAATAGTATGTAAAAAAAATTAAAATAAAAATAAAAACCACTGTTCTGGTTACACGATAGAGCTGCTCTGAAACAAATAAACTATCTCAAGAAGCCTGAATTTAGGCTTTCAAATGCAGACCATTTCAGCCCAACTTTCTTAGCGGCATTTCTCTAATGAAAACTGATTTCCTGCTATTAGCATAATTTCTAGTTTCTGGTTAGTCTGTGCTAACCTATCCCAACCAGCTGATGGACTCTGGGGTTGGAATTCTAGCTCTGCAACTTAAACCTGTCCTGTCCCAGACAAATCAGGTTTGCTTGCTCTCTTGCTTCCTAGCAGTGAGAGAAACTTGAGGAATGGGAGGCATGGATGTGTTGTATCTTGTATTGCTGATGGAAAAGCCCCTCTCTAACAGAAGCACCAAGCTGGTGTGTGTGTGTG
Organism: Mesitornis unicolor; assembly: GCF_000695765.1. Classification (NCBI taxonomy): domain Eukaryota; kingdom Metazoa; phylum Chordata; class Aves; order Mesitornithiformes; family Mesitornithidae; genus Mesitornis; species Mesitornis unicolor. The sequence continues at coordinate 9,379 of NW_010160132.1, read as the reverse complement.
CAGTGATCTGGGCTGGAGGATCCTTCTCAGGAAGGACATGGTGTTGAGGTGGCCACAGTGCACACAGGTGAGTGGTAGTGCCATCGGTGCATCTCGGAAAAAACAGATACCCCTGTTTGCTAAAATATGCATATTGGTATCTGAGAAGTTATTTTTATCACAAGCTTTATAGCTCGATGATCCAGCGCTTTCAGAGTTTTCCCCTGATGGGAGGAGGGATTGCAGCCTGCACAAAGCGCAGGGATTGCAACAACCGAACATTCCCACTTGTGCTGCCAGGAATCGCACTGCGGGGAACAGAGCTGTGTCTGGCACTGCACCATGAAATGCAATGGGGTGTATTTTAGTTTAGATCTTTGTGTTCCTCTTTTTGTTACCTGTGCAGGGTGACAGTCCCTGCTGTAGGTCTTGATTATTGCTTTAGTCTGTAAAGGCCTATTCTCAAGGCCACTTCCACGTGAGGATGTAGGCTGTGTCACTGCATCTTAAGAAAACCAAACCAAATTACACAAGCTGCTCAGGTAGAGCAGTGTTAGTGTGGCTGCGGCTTCCTAGTCTTGAACAGCTGAAGTCTAGCAAATACAGATCTGACCGTGTTCCAGATCTGAAGCACTTGGCTGGGTTTTAGACTTGAGGTTTGGCCTGTTCTGCTGTTGTCTTGATGGATCACTCTCACTTTCCCTCATGCTTCAGGAGGGTACCACTGGATTGAATTCTGCTGTTTTGTGATGAGTCATCACTGCTTCCCCGTCCCAGTAGCTGTTTGAGAATTGGATGCTTCACCTTGAAAGATCATCCTTAGCTTTTTCTGTCTCTTGTACCAACTGTTCCTCAGACTGTCCACTTCTGAGGCTTGTGCCAGCTCGCATCAGATCTTTGCCCTGGAAGCAAAGGGATCGAAGCAGTTTTGCCTGATTTTTTTTTTTCCTTCAGTTTTTCAGTATCTAACAATGAATTGTCGTAGTGTAGTCTCATTTTTGCATAGGGGCAGTGTTGGTGGAAGTGGGTATAAAAGGTCAGATGTTGCAAGGAGGAAAAGCTGTGTGCTATTGACACACAAAACCCAAAACACTGGCGTGGGAATTCGGAGACAACCTGGAGGTTATAGCACAGGTAAGATTGATCACTTGTAGCTGTAAGGGTTAAAAAATATCCTTCCATTTACCAGCAAAGCAAAAATCACCAGTAGTCTGCAATGGGCTTGGCTTTGCTTGCACGTTATCTGTGTGGCTGTGGGTGCTACAACATCTGTGCATACCGACATTGTGGCCAAATGATGAAGTAGCAGAGCTGGACCTTTGTAGGTGTTGGGACAGATTCTGTCAATGTAGCATTGGGAACAGGCGTGCCTGAGGTCCGTGGTACCTCTGGGGAGGATTTCTGCCCTGTAAAGCGCACAAAGCTGGACTGAGGGTTCCTCTTGGTGTGACTGAGGAGTGTCTGCAGGGTTGGTGATGGTGTGGGAAGGTGTCCATCTGTGTGTGGTGGGTGAGTGCCGCGCTGTGTCCCCTGAGGAAGGACACGTGGGCTCTCACTGCCACCTCTCGATAGGTGACACAGGAGGAGCCACCCGCAGTTCTCAGCGTGGCTGAGCCCATTGGAGTTCAGTGATGAAGATGTCGGTGCCAATGCATCACTGACGGTCAAATGATGTTGCCATCGCCACCCAGACCCAGTCTCTGCCGTTACGGCAGCTGTAGCTTGACCAGGCTGCGGGTCCCGTGAGCAGGACTTGCTGCGGGAGCTGCTGGGTGTCCCTGAGGGGAGGACTTGCAGGGACTGTTCTGGTCTTTCCTGGGGTTACTGAAGTTCATGTATTTCGCTACTGATGTATTCCTAGAAGTAACCTGCTACAGCAGCACATTACTGAACGTTTCCTTTTGATGCAAAATTACTTCCCCTTCATTCATAGAAGCTTGTTTTCCAGAGAATATTTTTATTGATTTTTTTTTTTCTTCTCTTCCTAAGGCTGCTGTAGTCAGTGATTTCATTTTAAAGCGTAGATTGCTTCTGCGAGTAGTTCAATAACAGTGTGATTCATCATATTAGAATATATAAAGGCTAGAAGTCCCAACTACTGTGTATAATATGACAAATACAAGTTTTAGAAGCTAAAAGAATTTGGTACTCTGAATTTTGCTCTAGTGTTACCAATTTAATGTTTTAAACATGCACTTTTTTTTGCACTCCTATTCACGTTACAGTGAATGTACAGCTGCCAAAGTCAATGGGCTGTTTGTAGCTATAGAGGAGCAGCACAAAATACTGATCACAATCCGCATTACTGGTCGATAGGCTAAAGCTGCCTACTGGGCAGACTGGTTTTAGTTTGTACCCTACTGGACAGACCCGACTGGTCTCAGTAGTGACTTAAGGCTAAGCCAGCAGTGCAGAAGTGACCTGACTTTCCTCTCCGACCTGTTTCACCTGCTCTAGATTTGGCAAAATGGGTGACCCAAAGGTTCCCGATTAGCAAGATAATCCCTTTCTGGCACCAGAGGATGGATCAGCTGCATCCTGCAAGCATAACTCAGTGTGACAAAACAGTGCTGGCAGCTGATGGCCCTGCCAACAGTCAGCTGTCCCAAGCAAATCTGCTTTCTCCCAGCACTCTCTTGTAATGCTTCAGCAGAGCACATGTTGAGTTATGCTGGTCTTTGGAAGAGACACGGGTCTCGACCGCTTCATCTTCCTGAAGACCCAAGGACACTACCTGGAAAGTGAATGGCCAGTTCTGGTACTGTGGTTAAGATGTGGATTTTGGAAATAGGAAAACTTGCTTTAAAAGAACTGGCACGTTTTTGCCTCTCTGGTGCTTTAACAAATATGCTTGAATATGAAGACAAACTTCATTTTCCTGGAGTACTGTAAAATACATTTTGTATGTATAAAAACAGTATTTTGGAAAAAATCATGGCTTTTAGTTCTACAAAAAGACAGGGAAAATTCAACACAGTTTGACCTGTACCATCACTTTAAAATTCCCTTGAATATTTCCATATTTCTGAATCTTTGTATTAATCTCTGAAGCCTTCCAGTGACTGAGGTCCTGCTTTCTTCCTCCTCCCTTGTTAACCCTTAGACTAAGGGATGTGCTTCTGATTTCTTCTCTGCTACTGGAACAAGCACTTTTGACTTTTTTTCCCCTCGTTAGAAACCCATGGTTCTGTTTTGCTTCTCTCTACCACCTGCACAGATGCACATACAGTATTTTTACCTTCCTAGGTTGATCTCACCATGGCTTCCCCCTGTGCGGGGTCTTCCTGTTTTATCTCCAGGCTACCTTCCTGTCCACTCTGCAGACAGTATAAGCATATGGTGTTACTCATCCCTTTACTCTTTTCCTGCCCTTTTATGTCCCGACTGACATTTTGAGATCTCCTTGACTCTGCATAAAGCGTAGGCAAAGATGACTTCAGTGTCATGCATCTGGAGATCAATGTGACCTTATGATGTGTACGCTTGAGTGCAGACCAGTGAATAAGTAATAGCAGGCCACTGTTACCCATCTTTTTTCTGCTTTCCTCAGGAATGCAGCTTTTTGAGCCCCATGTGGTTAATACTTGAGATGAGGAATAAAACTCACGTTAGTAAATAGTTTGTGCAAACTGTGCATCTGTCATATTAATAAATAGGGATGCAATCAAAACTACCTAAAACTTGTCAATAAATGTAAGGTTGTCCTGCCCCTTTCTGAAAAGCACTCAACATGAACAATTGTTCTAAACTCAAAATGGAAGCTACTGGGGGAGAGGGGATGATTGGATGTTTTTATCCTTAACTGTTCCAAGTCTCCTTAGCAGTAGGACATATATTTTTGCAACCACCACCTTGGTCTTGTTCACCTGGCTTCATTTATCAGTATCAACAAGACGTAGCTAACAGCAAATGATTGAACTTACCGTTATTTTCCGTTTATTATCCCCTATTTTAAGTCTTCTTGCTACATGTTCTTCAGTTAATTTTCTGTATAACATCAAGATAACCATTAACATAATTTTTATCTCTGCATGTGAAATTGGAAGGAATTGATGTACTGTTTCCAAGAATTTCTAAAGCAATTGATCTTCTAAGGAAGATCAATTTGTGGAAGAAATGAAAAAATAACCAGAGAAAGCTATAGATCCCTTTAATGGTGAGCTGATACCATTGATGAAAGCAGACAGCCTGGGCATTGTTAGGGAGGTAGGAAAGAGTTATGGTCACTTTTCACAGAGGTGATGGGGGCAGTGAGATTTACGTTCAGAATAAGTACTTTGTACGCTTCAGGAACAGTTTATTAAAGCTAAATTATTCAATTACAATAGAATTGATTGAATAAGCTTCTTTTTAAAGTGCAAATAACACCTTTGTTTTACATGGAGTGTAAAATCAACAGCATTAATCTTTACTGCGAACCTTTTAGTGTGAACAAAACTGGTTTAAAGTACCACTGGTTGACCTTTTCAGAATTAAAAAGAACCAACTCACCAGCACCCTTTGAGAAGGAGAAAGAAATACAGTTATTTGTGCATACAAAGGAACCTGGTTTAGGGCCAAGGGTCTGTAACTGCTGTGTAACCAGTTGGGACCTGCCTTCTCTTTTGGGGTGCTTTTAGCAATGGCAGGTAGCACTGTTGCTTAAATGCATATGGCAACTAATGGGGATGTTTGTTCTTGGCACTGCTCAGTGACTGAATGTTGTAGCTGAGCATAGGAATAAGTTTTTATTATAAATTATTGGAGTGGGACCATTTAGAGTGAATACTTGATAATAGCAGAGAAGGCTTGATCAAGATCCAGCAAGTCACAAACAATGAGTGGGTTGGGGTTTTTTTGACTGCAGGAGGTATTTGGAAATGAAGAACCTTAGAAGTTGAGTTACTTTACTTGGTTTTCAGTTTTTCTTGTATTTAAACAGGAATTTTTAATCTCTAGGCTACAGTTGCCTATATCTGTTAATAATTAATTAGCCAAAGGTATTGGTATTATGTATTTAGCCAAAATTTCTTTCTGAACAGAAGAGTGCAGTGCTTAGGGTGCTGGCTCAGTAATTTTCAGTTTTATTGTCTGTATCGTGGTGTGGAAACTTGAGAGAAGCTCAAGCGTTTCAGGCCAGTCACCAAGGAACTGCTCCTGTCCCACCATGGTGGATCTCTTCAGACTGGTTTCCAGCCAGCCTGGCAAGCTTTATGCTCTGGACCTTCTCATCAGTTCAGCGTTTCCTTTTTTTCTGAGCACCCTACTTTCTCTTCAACAAAGAAAACTGCCTTCCAGTCCTGCAACTGCTGTGGCTGCTTTCGGAGTTTTATAATTTGCTTTTTCTTTTAAAATAGCATGACGTATGGCACCTAGGATTTTTGCTCAGCAATTTTGTTTTCAGTTTTTGACATTTAAATTTCCAGGGTATTCACAGCCAGAATGTAAAATGAGAGTCACTTAGATTGGCTCTAGACAAGTACAAAGTTGATGCAGTTTGAGGTTTTGAAAATCTCCAAGCTTTGAAGCAGTTGCGAAGCAAGGCAGACAGACGCGTGCAACTTGTTGTCGTAGTGCTGGAGATAAAGCTAACAAACCACACCAGCTCCTTCTAGGCCCTTAGTCATTATGGCAAAAACACTTAGGAAATATTAGATTTACATGCCACTTAAACCTGCCTGCTGAAAAGGAATGTCCTTTTCATGTCTGTTTCTATGCAGTGGTTTCAAATACTGGTGGCATACGGGCCTGAGCATTTCCTTCAAGCTCTGCATCTGCTAAGTTTCCTTAGCTGATGTGTGGTCAATCTTATGTTTAATTTCCTGCAGAGCTGCCTGTTCCAACACTGCTGTGCCTTCCCCATGGATGCTTCCTTCTGCCATGTATCAGGGTAGGATTAAGAGCTAAAGAAACATGCTAATTACTTAGTGGGATCAGCACCTGCTAATGAGATGGGGTACAACCGTTGAACACTGGTCTGTAACAAATCTGCCTTCAGATAATTTGCTCAGAGCAGATTTTTGTCTCAGTGACCTGGATAGGTTTCACTTGAAACGGTCACGTTGTTGATAGCATTAACAGGGACGGGCTTCTGCTAGAGCAGACAAAACCCCGCAGTGCGTGCTCCTTTTCCCTTGACGTACGACGGTGACCTGCACCCATGGCTTCTACAAAGCTTGGTTGTGTTTGGAGACAGAAGCACGTAAAATGTTGTGCTATGAAGGGGCAAATTGTACAAATAGTTTTACCTTATCTCACTGGCTTCATGTGGAGCATGAGTCAACAGCTTGCAGTTCCAGACGTTGATCATGCCAATATTGATCAAAGAGTGAATGCAGAAAAATGCTTATCTCAAGTTGATTTTGACAAGTGGCTTGTAGCTTTGAAGCACAAGTATAAGCTTTGCAGTGGTATGACAAAAGACGGATGGGGTGGCTCCTGCCCTCTACGCTTCCCAAAGATCTCTAGATTCCCAGCATACTTGGATCATGGATACTGGGTAAAAGAAAAGTAGGAGGCCCACATGCTGTTGAAGTATTATGAGAGTTGTTATCCTGCTAGCTCATTATCATCCAATTCTAGAGAGAAGGCAGTAAAAATCCTATTTATAAGCAATATTCCAGTAGAAGAGTGTAGTTTGTAACACTCCATGAGATAATTAGCATCATTGAAAACCCCAGCGATGCAAGAACACTCAGCTTAAGAAAAGCAGCATTAAGTAGCTTAACACTTGGAAGCTGTCAGGAGAGTGGTGACCCAGGCTTGTGCAGAGTGAGCGCAGGGGACACCGTTTGGGTTTGGTATGGGTAGCGAGTTGTATACCATGGTGCTGCTTTACCACTCTTCAGATAAGATAGATTACTGTCCCGTGAAGAAATACATAGATAATAGAAGAACACATCAGTACACTCATGTCTCTTTTGTGAGTCTGAAATTACGATTTTAATGCTTTCTTAAATGTCCGTGTGTGGGGGGGAAATCACCAGGACTATAAGTTGGTTATAATGTGGCTAATAATGCCTTTGGGCTTTGTGCTTTGGGGTACAGAGGTGTTCACGACAGGGGACAGTGGGAGTCTCAGTATGGAACAGATACGAGAGTTGTCAATGGTTATGTGATTGCTTAGTAATTTTAGTATAAAAAACAATTACAGTAAAAGTCTTCTTTCCAAACACCTGCCTTTTCACGATAGATACCATTTTTGTTTAAATTCATTTACACGTGGAAGTGTGAAAGTGAGAGCTTCCTTCCTCTCCGAGAGCTGTAGGGATTTAACTTCTGCTGAGTGCTTTGTTCTCAGCTACCAAATGATTCATTTTTGTGGCAAAGATCAACATTCCCATCAAAGGAATGGGTAATGTTGGCTAATTTAAGAAAACAGTGGTGTTTTTCTGGTCTCCCACAGGAATCACTGTATCTGTGCACTGGGTTTTTAAGGCAGAAGAGAAGCTCTTTCAGTCAAATGTTGGCTGTTTCTTTACAAACGTGGGTGTTAGGGAACCAGCTGCACTGAGAGAGGAGAAAGGCAAACCTGTGGAGTGGTAACAGGAGTAGGGGGCAAAATGGGGAGAGAATGAGATATAGCAAATGGGAAGTGTAGGGCTGGAAACAAAACATGAAGGCAAGTCAGCAAGGATTAAAGAGCAACTTCGGTATTAATGAAGATTGCAGGGTAATTGCTGCCATGAAAACAATTCCTGTTATGCTCAGGAGGAGAGAAGTACCCAATGAATGATGAACCTGAGAAGTGCTGTTTGGTAGGAGTATTTGAAGGTGATGCCTGGAAGGAAAGTTAACCATCCAAATGGAGAATGGCAGCTTCCATCAAGCATGAGGGGTGGAAATAAGAAGATGTGGGCTATTTATTTGGTGGGATTGGCCTTTAATTATCATCTTTTTGTACCCAAGTATAAAGAGTACCAATGTTGGATGGCCGAGCACAGAGAGTTGTGGTGAATGGAGCTAAATCCAGTTGTGACCAGTCACAAGTGCTGTTCCCCAGGGCTCGGTTTTGGGGCCAGTCCTGTTTAACATCTTGATCAATGATGTGGATGAGGGGATCGAGTGCTCCCTCAGTCAGTTTGCAGATTACACTAAGCTGGGAGGCAGTGTTGATCTGCCTGAGGGTAGGAAGGCTCTGCAGAGGGACCTGGACAGGCTGAATCCATGGGCTGAGGCCAATGGGATGAGCTTCAACAAGGCCAAGTGCTGGGTCCTGCACTTGGGTCACAATAACCCCATGGACGCTACAGGCTTGGGGACGAGTGGCTGGAGCTGCCAGGCAGAGAAGAGCAGAGTAGAAGTTCTGCATTTATCGCAATAAACTGTTTAAATTTCTTCTACCAACTAAAGCTTGAAGGATAGCAGGTTAATTGTGCACAAGAGAATGTGCCAAACCACAATTGCATAAAAGATACCTTGAACTTTAAAACCAAATGTGTTTCTAGGTCCAGATTAATTATGGATGTTTATCATATTCCCTCACAGAACATGTTGAGAGTATTTCTGCAATATCTCTGGATCTCATGTGCAAAACTCTTCATGGAGATGACCTATTTGTTTTTAAAGTTTGTGGAATCAAGCTGTAAAGTTTGGAAGTATTTGGTTACTGGGAATGTGGAAATTTCACTTACCAGAAAAAAAAATGCAGCTCCATGGCTATGCTTTGAGGCTCTGCCCTTTGTTCTCAGCATCAGGGCACCTTTCTTGATACTGGCATGTCCAGGATTTGATGTTTGGTCTTCTAGCAATATTTTTCTGGTTATTATCTTCCCTTTTCAAGGATTTTATAGCCAGTCAGAATGTCAGGAGAATTATAAACCACTTGTATTTATCTTTATAAAAATAATTCTGGTGGATTCGTGGGCATATTTGTATGACTAAGATGAAGTCTATTCATAGGAATTTAGTTCCTGCCTTGCTAAATCTAAAGAATGGTTTCTGGATGACAGAAAAGTAAGAGGAGATAGGAAATGGGATTCAATCCAAGAGCAATTCAATTTGCCTTTTTCCTTTCCCCTTCCCTTCCCTGGGTCTGTTGGTAGTTTAGGTTATTTCCAAATGTGAAGTGTCAGTCTCATCAGGTTTTTTTCCCTGAGTAAGGAAGGTTGCCTGGGGAAAAGTCCCTTTATTTCTGTTTCCACGTGTGTGTTAGAGGTTGTTGGTGTTTTTCAGGATGGGTAACAGCGACAGCCCTGGCTGGCTGTGTACGCTGACATCCATGGGACAACACCAGGGCTGCCGGTTTTGGGTGCCCTGTGCCCGACGGTTCTGCACTTTGTGTGGATGTGTGTGTATACACTGGGGGGTGACCAGGATAGGGGCACACACCTTTTAAGTCATCTAAATTGCAGCTGTGATCTCGGTCTTAGTTGGGTTTAAAACCTTGCAGACTTCCGTTGGGCTGTCATTTCTGTCTTTA
>NW_010160131.1:0-2410 GCF_000695765.1 Mesitornis unicolor | reverse complement strand
ACAGGTGATGACAAATGGATTGTCTACAACAGCGACGAACGACAAAGATCGTGGAGCAAGTGTGATGAACCAGCTCAAAGCACTTCAAAAGCAGATATTCACCAAAGGAAGGTTATGCTGTCAGTCTGGTGGGATTTCAAAGGCATTGTGTATTTTGCATTGCTTTCAGGGAACCAAACCATTCATCTGGAGATAAATTAAATGATGCCATCAAACAGAAGCGTCCAGAATTGGTGAATCACAAAGCTGTTGCATTTCTCCATGGTAACGCTAGACCACATACAAGTTTGGTTGCTCTTCAAAAATTGTTGCAGCTTGGATGGGATGTCTTACCACATCCACCATATTCTCCAGACTTGGCACCATCAGACTCTACAAAAAACCTTAACTGCTGCTGAGGATATCAAATAGTTCTTGGAACTGTTTTTTTGCCGAAAAAGATAAGAACTTTTTTGAGTGCGGAATCATGAAGTTGCCAGAAAGATGGCAAAAGGTAATTGTTCAAAATGGACAATATATTGTTTAATACAGTTTTTGTTTCCCATGAAAAATTCGCCTTTCTTTTACCCAGAAAAAGATGCAATTACTTTTTGGCCTTCCCAATACATTTTAAACTTGCGTGTTCTTCACCCCTTAAAATTTTCTTTGGTTCTGATAACAGGTAGATTTTTCTAGGTTTTATTGTTGGATGTTTATGGTATATGAATTAAGTAAAAATACAGACTGCATTTTATTCTATCCTAGGTGATTTGCAAGTCAGATGTTCCTACAGGGGACGTTCTGCTTGATGAAGCTCTGAAACACATAAAAGAGACCCAACCTCCTGAAACAGTACAAAATTGGATTGAACTGCTTAGTGGTAAGCCTTGAACATAATGTATTTGCTTCCCTCCCCCAGTAAAGCTAATTATCTGGCATCACTAGAGATTGTACTGTATGATTTTTTTGGAAGATAGTATGCAAAAACGTTAATTAGTCTGTCCTCTAGAGTAGTCTCTTTTTGATTGTAGCCTTTAATCAAATGTAAATAACTGTTGCTTTTGACTTGATACAAAAAGGATTTAGATGGAAGTGTCAGAGGACATCTCTGCTCTGTGGAAGAGGTGTCTTCTGCTGACTCTGAAGTAAATCAGGACTGCACCCTGGAGATATATCTGGCTTTCTCTCTAATTGGACATGAGGGTTAGTGGAAGTTTGGAGTACAGATGTATAGATTCAGTATTCACATCTTTTGATAAAGAAAGGAGATAAGGAGCTTAGTGTTCAGATGTAAAAACTGAGAGTGATTTGGCCTTTAATCATAAAGAAACAGTAAAGAGTCAGGCGTTGTTTCTATTTTTGCACTAACTAGAGAAATGTAAACAAATCTTTTCAAATATTAGATATTTCAAGTTGTTCAAAACAAAGTCTTCAAGATGAGCACTTTTCACACAGCTCTTCCTGTAAAGCTAATAAATTGTTGCCAAAAAAAAAGAAATGTCAATCAAATTTCATCTTTACAATTGCCCTTGCCATTCCTCCCCTCTTGCTCCTTGACTGTCAGGCAGAGGGGGGAGAGAGGAGAACAAAGCAGACCTTGTCAGTAGGGGGCATGGATGCTGCATAGCCTTGTAGTTTATTTCTTGCTCAGCTGTCCTTTACTTTTACAGCCTGCAAAAACAATTAACTTTTCTTGTCCCAAATACATAATTTGTATTGACATTTCACCTTCTGCCACAGTGAGTTGGTACTGATTCAAAAATGGTTAACTAACGAATGAACAAGGTTGTAGGTTTTCCTTGAGCTAAGCCAAGGTTTTCCTGACCCTGCTAAGCTTTGGCTTTGGGAAGATAGTTATCATCACTGCTGTGACTGAGACTTAGATCAATCATTTTTACTTACACATGGGTAATTAATTACTAGTTCTTGGATGGCATTAGGGTTTGTTGCATTTCCCATGGTTTAGAGAACTGCCCTTTGAAGAAAAATATTTTGGTGTTTTGTTTTGGGTTTTTGATAAACTATTTTAGAATTTTGCTTTAGGGTCTGATCCTGGAAAATAGCTACTCTATCTATAATTATCAGTGTTGTGAAGAATGCTGCTTGAAGTTAGTGTTCAAAGCCATCGTGGAAATATTTATATGGACATTTAAAGCAATGTGTGCCAGGCTGATCTTCTTTATAAGATAGCCTCTAAGGGAAGCAAGTATAGGGAATACAGAAGTTTAGATCAAATTGTCAGATCTTCCTGTAGATGTAACAAACATCTGTATTTGAACAAGTGCCTATGTAATTGAGGAGATTGGTCACAAGGTGTCTCCACAGTACTGATTTTTATTATCACATAGCCACATCCACTTAACAAATTTAGAAACCTTTGCCCTGTGAAACACTGTAAGGAGATGACTTTTTATTTTATTTTTTTAATTTT
>NW_010160130.1:414-14699 GCF_000695765.1 Mesitornis unicolor | reverse complement strand
AAAGCCACTAGGTTGGTCAGGCAGGACTTGGTCCTAGTAAAGCCATGCTGGTGTATCAAATCACAGAATCACAGAATCACAGAACGTTAGGGATTGGAAGGGACCTCAAAAGATCATCTAGTCCAATCCCCCTGCCGGAGCAGGAACACCTAGATGAGGTTGCACAGGAAGGCGTCCAGGCGGGTTTTGAATGTCTCCAGAGAAGGAGACTCCACAACCTCTCTGGGCAGCCTGTTCCAGTGCTCTGTCACCCTCACTGAGAAGAAGTTTCTTCTCAAATTTAAGTGGAACCTCCTGTGTTCCAGCTTGTGCCCATTACCCCTTGTCCTATCATTGTTTGTCACCGAGAAGAGCCTGGCTCCATCCTCGTGACACTTACCCTTTAAATATTTGTAAACATGAATGAAGTCTCCCCTCAGTCTCCTCTTCTGCAAACTAAAGAGACCCAGCTCCCTCAGCCGCTCCTCATAAGGGAGATGCTCCACTCCCTCAATCATACTTGTGGCCCTACGCTGGACTCTCTCCAGCAGTTCCCTGTCCTTCTTGTACTGGGGGGCCCAGAACTGGACACAATATTCCAGATGCGGTCTCACCAGGGCAGAGTAGAGGGGTCACCTCCTTGTCCTCCATGTGCCTCAGCATAGCTTCTAGGAGGATCTGTTCCATGATTTTCCCAGGCACACAGGTGAGGGTCATAGGTCGGTAGTTCCCAGGGTCATCCTTTCTACCCTTTTTAAAAATGGGTGTGATGTTTCCTTTCTTCCAGTCACCAGGGACTTCACCTGACTTTCATGGCTTCTCAAGTATCACAGAGAGTGGCTTGGCAACTACATCAGCCAATTTCTTCAGGACTCTAGAATGCACCTCATCAGGTCCCATGTTCTCCCTGGTCCCTGTCTTGTGGACCATCAACTCAAGAGCTGTGAGAAGGGACATTGCCAGTGAAGACTGAGGCAAAAATGTTGTTAAGAACCTCAGCCTTGTCCTCATCTGTTGTTACCAGTTCACCACTGTTGCTCATCATGGAGGGGACGCTTTCTTTAACCTTCCTTTTCTGGTTGACATACCTGCAAAAGCCCTTCTTGTTTTTCTTGGTATCCCCTATCTTGGCACTCATTATGACCAGAGGAGTTTGAACCTTGCTTGAAAGTGGGATTTTTGGGTGGATTGACAAAAAACTTAAGGATTGACATAAATTGTTCCTCTCATTATTGAGTCTAAAATCCTTACCCAATTTCCTAGAGTTCCCAAAAGTGCTACCCATTTTCAGATCTGGCTTCTTACTTACAATTTGCTTCCCTCATAGATTAGTGTACTTTTTTTTTCTCCCCTCAGTGAACATTTTTTTTAAAGATCTAAAGTTAAACTTGGGCTATAATCTTAGTTTTGAGAAATAATATACTTTTTATTTAAAAAATAATGGTTGTAAAAAAATTATAAAGGAAAGATATAAATATTAAAGTTGCAAAGTAATGACAGGTTTAGACTCCTGCAGTCTCCAAGAACACTTGCAGCAAATATTTACTTTTCTCTTTTTTGCCATGGAATTGCTTTCTGAGTCTTAGCATGAATAAGTTGGCTTTTTTTTCTGTTATTCTCAATATCTCTCTGGGTGATGTCTGCTTGTTTTCCCCCTCTCCACCCTTTCACACTGTAATGCTTTATGAAAAGTGCTTAAACTGTGCCTACACCCTGTGGATTCAAAGAGATAGCTAAGTTAACAAACAAAACCAGCAGTGCTGCCTTTCCCAATATTTGCTGCTCAGCCATTACTTCAGAAACTGATAAACACTGTTTTAGTAGGGTAAAAAATACAAAACTTACTTAGGAAATAAGAGGAGATAAATTAGCCTTAGTAATACCTTCTTTTTCAAAGATATGTGCAAAAAAGAAGTGTCAGTTCATGGATAAGTAAATATATATACACACACACACATATAAAGTATGTAACTACTTCTCTTCATTTGATAATAATTGCATTTATATGTTTATCTGCATACAATGAACATATTGACAGCTAAAACCCCAATCAGTGTTTTTGGGTGTATTCAGTTTCCGAGTGTGGGGTTTTTTTTGTGAGTGAGGGATGGAGGGCTATGAAGGGGAGGGGGGGACCTGTAAGGAGCTGCTAGAAGCAACTTTGGCTGCAATGTCAGACCCACCTCTGACCAGAGCCAAGTCAATCAGCACCCCCGCAAATTCATGTATTTAAGGGGGTAGGGGGGGGTGCAGTTCATGTCCCGCTCTCTGTTGCCCCTGCCCCAAACAGCATGGCACCAGGTGCAGGCAGCCCAGTCCCAACTTAAGCTCAAGCTCCACTTCAGCTCCAGCCCAAAAAAGAGAGCCAAGAACTCTTTAAAACCATCAGAAGGGACATGCAGTGGAGAAAGGAGAGGGACGTGAGGAGCACAGCTTTACAAAATGGTGAGGTCGGTGAAGGAAGAAAGGAGAGGGGGGACGAGGAAGTGTACGGAGCTGAGGTTCCCCCTGCAGTCCCTGATGAGAGTGCAGGTCAACCCACCTGCAGTCTATAGAGTTCAGTGGTTGGGCCAGAGTCACATGAGAAGGTAGCTGTCCCTGAAGTGCTCATGCCTCCATGAGCAGCATGTGCTGGAGCAGCCTGTGAGAAGCACTGCACTGTGCAGAAAGAAAACCCACACCAGTTTGTAAGGAAACTGCAGTCGAAAAACTGCAGAGGAAAAGTGCAAGGACTCCTCCCTACACCTGAAGAGGAAGGAGCTGTAGAAACTGCATGGGATGAACTGACCACAACCCCCATTCCTGTCCCCCTTTGCCACTGGAGTAGGGAGGTAAAGACACTGGGAACAAAGCTGAGCCCAGGAAGAAGTGAGGGGTGGAGGAAGGTGTTAATTAATCTAGTAGTATCTCTCACTGTTCTACTCTGTTATTACTGGTAACAAATTAAATTGCTTGATTTTCTCCCCAGGTTGAGTTTATCTATTGCCTGTGATCGTCAGTGGTGAGCAAACCCTCCCTGTCCTTTGCATTGGCTCATGAGCTTGCCCTTATATTTTCTTCTCCTCATCCCACTTGATGGGAATGAAATGAGTGAGTGACCTTGTGGTGCTCAGTTGCCTACTGGGCTTAAACCACAACATTAGGTGATATAAAGAAGGTGGATATAAGCCCACAATGTGCAGTTGCAGCCCAGAATGCCAGTCATATCTTGAACTGCATAAAAAGAAGTGTGGCCAGCATTTTATGGGAGGTGATTCTGCCCTTCTGCTATGCTCTGGTGACAACTCCACCTGGAGTACGGCATCCACCTCTGGGATCCTCAATGTAAGAAGGATGTGGACCTGTTCATGTGAGTTCAGAAGAGGGCCATGAAGGTGATCAGAGGGTTGGAGCACCTCTCTTATGAGGACAGGCTGAGAAAGCTGGATTTTTTCTGTCTGGAAAAAAGAAGGCTCCAGGGGTATCTTATCACTTCCTTTCAATACTTAAAGAGGGCTTATAAGAAAGATGGAGAGAGATTTTTTTACCTAGAGCTATATTGACAGGATCAGGGACAATGGTTTTAAACTGCAAGAGGGTAGATTTAGATTGTCTATAAGGAAGATGAAGGTGGTGAGACACTGGAACAGATTACCCATGGAAATCATGGATGCTTCATCACTGGAAGGGTTTAAGGTAAGGTTAGACAGGGCTTTGAACAACATGATCAAGTGAAAAATCTCCCTGCCCATGGCAAGGGGATTGGACTAGATAATCTTTAAAGGTCCCTTCCAACACAAACCATTATATGATTCTTTGATCTTGTGATTTGCAACAGCAAATTTTTCCCAATGTTTCTATCATTTTTTTTAGCTTCCCCAAATGCTACAGTGTGAAAGACACACCTGAACCTCTCAGTGAAATAACCTGGATGATGCTTAACTGAAGTTATTCTGGACATTAGATTTCATCAGAAGAGACTACAGTGTAGGTTAGTGCTACAGTTTCAAATGTATAGGAAATCAACATTAAACCCAGTTGTACTGGATGTCCAGACTCAAAACCAGGATTAACTCCTATTTTTTTAATGCAGATGAACATCAACATTTCTTAAGTTTATTGAATTATTCTGTGCTCTCTTAAATAATAGCATAATCATTCATTTATTACTCATAGGCAATGCTGGGAAAAGGGGAGAAAAAAAAGAACAAATGCAGAACAAATGCAAAACTTGATACTTTCATTTACAGATCAGGGATTTCTTTCATCACAGTGATATATGCATATCTGAAAAGTTTCTATATTTTAAATTATGCCACCATGCTCCCTGATGACAGCAAAAGGAATGAAGACCTTAATTTCTATTAAGCAGTAACGCTTAAAGGCGCAGCTCCTTTAAGATATGCAGGTATGTCCAGTTCCTACTGAAATCACCACATGTTCAAGAGGTGATGTGCCTAAGTGACCTGATCAAGCCTACACAGAGAACTCATGACAGAAGAGGTATTAAGCCCAGTTTCTTTACACACAGACTAAATCAGAAATAGGCCTTTTAATTTACCTTTAAGTTCCCAGTCTACAAGAAAAATTGCCTCTGATACTAGTAACTGAAAAAAAGAAAGATGGGAATAACGGTACAGGATTTGCAGATAGGCAGAAAAATTCATATTTCACAGAGAAATGTGGCTAACAAAGGTGAAATTTTGATGCTGACCAGAGGGTGTGGATGGAAGACCTGCAGTTATATGCCATTTCTGAAAGAAGAAAATAGGATGATTTCCTCGGCAGGAAGGTAACCTCTTATGAAGGTAAGTTTCATTATGTCATTCTCTATCCTGATCAAAAGACTTTAATAACTTTATTTCTTATTAAAGTATCTTTTCCCTTGTTCATGATGAAAGAACTAATTTAAACAGGAAAGCTCAAGTACCTTTTTATTTAATACCTACAGGGTCTTACTTTTTTTCCTTCTTTCTTTCTTGTCTATAGTTCCTTCAAAATAAGTTGTTCCTTGCAGTTAATTTGCTGTGAAAGATAATCCTCATCTCAAACCACTCTTCTGGCAACATCAGCATTTGATACAGTAAATAAATTTTCAGTTATCTTCATATTCTACCAAGTATACCAAGTACTGTCCCACCAGAAATTGTGATCAAGTATTAAAGACTCCTGAGAACTAAATGATCCAAGCTCAGAAGCTCTGAATCCCATGACAAATTATACAAAAGGGGCACTTGAAGAGATTTGTAACTGATTTCGCCACTCAGAATGCCTCCATTTCAATTAGTGGTAACCAAGAGGCATGACACTGAAGAGCAAAACTAATAATTTTTGCTGATGTCAAGAAAGGTTATGGGAGGTGAGAGGATAGAAGCAATGATTTTCATAAAAGGAATGTAATACAAGTGCCTTTGTCCCTGTCTTATGTCCTTGAAGGGATGAATGGCCACTTCTGTTTTGTTTCTACCCTATAGCTGCAGCACTGCACTGAAGAATGGGGCCCACCCACTACAAGATAACTTTGGTCCCAGAAAAACTCAGATGGAAACAAAAACATGTTCATTTCACTGATTACAGATAAAAATTGTCTTTCTGGTTTCATGGTCATGTACATGGTGGAAATCCCTACCACGAAGTCAACAAATACCACAGTATTTACAATTCCTCTCGGAAACCGCAGCAAGAATTCTGGCAGCTGCCAGCCGACTCATTAGTCTGTTAGCTCAGTTTTGATGGCACTGACTCCCAAAACTTTTGGGAACCTCTGACCCATACATTATCTCTCTATTGGCTTCAGTGGCAGCCGTCCCCTCTGCCACAGCTGCAACAGCTATCCCCTGTGGAGCACACAAACCCTGTTCTCCTGCCCTCTCATAGACAGGACCTGTTCAGCTCAGCATCCTGTTCATTTTACAGCACAAAAATACATTTTATTCTCACTTTTAGCAGCTTTAGTTGTGTTGTTTGTGTTGAGCAGTGCCAGGTGTAAAAGTGGTCTGCCTGCCCTGGTTACATTTACAGCTAAAATACTTTTTTTTTTTCTTTTCTTTCACTTTCTCAAGGAAAACGAATAGGCCAAGTCAGATGCGACTTGTGTTACCACATACAACTGATTAGACCACGTTAGTGTAAATTATTACAGTCACTCTGTAGTCACTAGGTCAATGAAAATTTACTTAAATGGAAAGCCTTCCATGGAAATCTGACTAGTTCTGTGGCAATAATTTCCTGAATTTGTGCCTCCAATATATTTATAATATAAAAAAAAGCAATTTTTTAATAGGTATAGTAGAGTTATATTTCTATGTTTTATGGGTACTACTCACCAGAATGCCAGACCAAAGCGCAATTAATAATTTCCTTTTTGAGGTTTTAAACCTTGTCTTGATCTATGGATATGTTGTTCCTCTTTTTTATTTTTATTTTTTTTTTTATATATGCCATTTAGTCAAAAACTTAAATCACATTTTTGGGTCCTGGAAGGCTATAGGAGTCTGCTTCACTTATCAGTAGTTATTAAATCAGATGGCCCACTTTTTTTACAGCATTTGCATATACAGAAAAACACAAATGTTCTGTAGGGGAAAAAAAAAAGCAAGTGAGAGGCCAGTTTCAGTGACATTTTGTGATAAGAAGAAAGGCAGAGAGCTAGAGAGAAAAGAAAGAACACAGAGATGATCACCACCTGGAGACAAATAGGAGTCTGTATGGGAAGTTCAGCTCTGAATAGTTGTGTTTTAGTGTTATTGCATGTGACGCTTACTATGAGTGCTGCTAAGAAATTATCTCAGTCTCTTGAAGCTAACAGTAAGGCTTTGCAGAATACAGTTAGCGTCCTGGAGAAATCACGTAAGCTGTGTTTAAATATTAACTAATTGAAAGAACAGATCTCTGGTAATCTAGAGTGGTTTCTTACGGAGTGTCCACCTGAATAGTACAGAGGGTAAATCAGAGAGAGAGGTAATTTTCATCAATAGGAGAGAGTGGGAAATACCTGGAGCGCAACTCCAACTGGTAGAGAGCGTAACTGAAACTGCTGTTTCTGTTACTGGTGTTTATATTGATATATTCTTTCTCAAATGACTATAAGGAATTACACTTTTTGACTTAACTTTTCTTATAAAATAACTTCTTCTAGAAAATTGTTGCATAGGGTAAGATTCATCTTGCCATCTTGTGATATAGATGTCTACACAAGAAGGTGCAAATATGTGTAAGTTAACGTGTGTGTGTGTAAGATTCGCGTTCTAGTCAAATTCCAGAGGGTATGTCTATCTAAAAGATCCATGTCATTTTCAGACTGCATGTTTCTTCTACCCTTCAGCTTTGCAAAAATGGAGCTTCCAGAGAAATGGCAATAGCATTAAAAGAATTTAAAAGTGTGAACTCAGCCTGGTTTCACTTGCAGAAATATTAAAGATTTTTCTGGGAACTTAAGACATTTGAAGAAAATGCAAACACAGGATTGTCAAAGTGGAAAAAGCTAATGCAGTGAATATTAGATCACTGTATTACATTTAAAAACACTCTTTGAGAATAAGTACCATCGCAGCTGGTACTATAAAATAATTGGTCATGTTACTAGCCCCATGAGAAGAAATATGTAATATACACTTCAGACAGGTAGAAAAATCTAAGATCAGACAGGCAGATATGCAGATTCAGTTCTCACTTCTGCCACTCACCTCCTTTGTGATTTTACGTATGTTGCTCACTCTCTTTTCCATAATTGTCCTTTTACAGCCAAGAAGTAATAGTTCTTTCTTTACAAAAAAATTTGAAAATACATTCATAAAAGTCTGGGTTGTGTTAAGACCTCTAAGCAATGAGAAGCACAGAAGTACTAAGATTTTTGGAGAAGATAATTTTGTCTGAAAGGGAATCAGTCCAGCTGTCCCTTCATAGGCTAATCTTGTGCTCAAATTGTTTGGATATTGTCCATGACCAGACTGTCAAATCATTTATTTTGAGGTAGGTAATTAAAACCCCAAATACTTAGACATGTGGTTAATTCTGAGGACTTAAATTGTCCACCTGAAGCCAATAATGGAAACAGAAACTCATGGAACATCTTAAATTAGGAAGAAAAAAGATCACTGAATTTCTCCCTTCTTTGCATTTCAGAATCTTCCCCAATCAACCAAGTGTTTTGCTTATTTGAACTCTGTTTGGCTTGTAAAGCAAACTGAAGTCTCAGTTTCAATGCATTTGACCTTGATGACAACTTCACTGTTAAACTTTGCAAAGCTAACTAGGCCTCTCTGCCTATGCTATTAAACCGTACATAAATAGCACGGAGTACATGAAAAGAATATATTTTTTTTAAAGGAAAAAAAATAGAAAAGAAAAAGCCGTACGTTGATGGCATGTTTTTGTGAATTTGGGCCATATTCAAGCTCAGATCACTGCCACATGCCACTGTGCCATCCAGTCCCCAACTCACACAACTACTGCAAATGGTATCATTTTGCAACTAATTTACTCGCTTAGTTTTGGCCATTAGTCATTCCCAATATCCTCAATCTGCAGGTAATTTTCCACATTATTAGTTACCCACCTGTCTTATTAAACTGGACTTTCTGAAACCCTGTGTGTCTACATTTTCTGCACCTTTAGATCAAGCAAATAATTGCCTGTACCTGGATGGAAGGATTTAATAGGAAGATTATAGTTGATTCCAAAAGTTAATAACTATAACATCTGGTTTCGCTTTTTAACATTTAAATGATAAATTCAGTGTTTGAGAAGAAAGTAGAAAAAATGTGAGAACACAGAAGAATGAAATCTTCTTATCATTTGTAGAACAAGTTAAATAGAGATGGGCAGAAGGTAGGTTTTACTTCTTCCCACCTAATGTACCACTACCTTGACCCAAAGGGACCAATCGTTATCACATTAAGAGAAAGAATTTCTGAGTGCCGAGACAAGAGTTGGCTTCTTTTTCACTAAGAATGCCAAGTATGCTGTATTATGCAAAATCTTAGGTATCTTCCTCTGCTCTTTAAGACAGACTATGGCTGTTCTGAGATGTCGCAGCTCATTTCTATTCAGACCGCTATAAAACCATCTGCATGGGAAGAGTTTAAAATATTGCTGGGTAAAACTAGGAATGTTATTTTCCAAATCAGTTCAGAAGAGATGGGGTAAAAAGAGAGAAACAGAAGAGAGAAAGAAGAAGGAAGAAGCATCTAGAGTCTGGCTGGCCAGATCTGAGATGCTAAGGGCTGTGCTGGCAGCTGTCCACGGGTACAAGTGCTAAACCTATTTTGCATATAAATTGACACACTTAAAAAAGATGCACACATCTTTAGCAGATGCATTTTCCTTGCTAGGCAAATAAAAACATGCTTGTTGCTTAAGTTCACCTGCAATGAAAACAAAATGCCCAAGAGCTATTCAAGAGGAATAACAGACTTGAGCTCCAGCCTGCATGACTCATTAGTCTTTATGGATTCAACATCCAAATCTAAGTGTCGAAGGCCTGACGGCCTACCCTGGAGGGAAAGTACTTTCAAAAAGAGCTGAGTATCATAGGCACATTGTAGGCAGTGTAATTAACCTACCCAGGTGAAACTCTCCTTAGGGAGACATTTAGTCCCTGAGTCTTCAAGATTCACTGAATATGATAGCAGCAGAAATGGAGGAAGTTATCCTAGTCCTGTTGCTTCATGTGGGGTTAAACATAATGACCCCTTCTTGTAAGATTTTTCAAAGGATATAGACTCACCAAATTCAATTGGAAACACCTTGGACCTTCTCCATAAACTCGGATATAGAAGAAAGATGCTATCTCCTCAACTTGGACATTTTCTTCCTTTTAAAAGGTTGTGATGGAAGAGTCTCCCTTACAGAAATCTGACCAGAGAAATCAATACGCATGATTCTTTCCCAGATTTACTATGTGGACTCTGCTGTTCCTTAAATAATACAACTATGGCAAAGAGACATACTGAATGCCAAGCCAGCTGAACAATTTGAAACCAAGCATGTTCTTGCAGCCATTCACTGGTCAGACTTTTCTTCACATACTGGCATAGAACATAGAAACAGAGATACTAAACACTGAAAACAAAAATATTGTAGCAATATATACTATAAGATTCATAAGCATCTTCTAGCCCAACTGAAATCTATGACAGAAAGTCTGTCAATTTCATCACCTAGGTTTTACCAACTAGCTGTCTTCACTTTGCTTCAAGCATTTCCCCATGCTAATTTATGTGTAACTTCAATGTGTTATCAATTGTGAAGCAGATACTTTAGGTTTGAACAAATGAAAACACTGTTTCAGGTCACTGACATTACATCTCCTGTTCTCTTACTGAGGTGATTCTGTGCTGATTTTTGACTCCCTTCTTAGTTCTCATCTTACTCCACAAAAAGCCTAAACAAGTCTGTTCCGCATGAAATCCTGATGTCATTTCAGCTAACAGTAAAATTCTTATTAATTCAGACAGTTTCAGTTAAATGTTATATTTTTAACAGCACTGTCAGAACTTGAGAATCTGTGGATTTATGTACTTTTGTCAGAAGTTGAAGTATTTTGCCTCTTATAAAAACTGAAATTATCTACCTGTAAAATTGACATGAAGCTAATAATCTACTTCATGAGTGTTTAATGAGTACTATTTAGTAAGTATTGCTGTATTTATTTCAAGGAGAAAAAAAATCAAACTGATATTGATATTAATTTACATTTGCATGGTACTCTAAGCTGTTTGGAATAATGACTATAAACTTCCATGTTTTCTTTTCTCCTTCATTCTGTCACCTGCCCTCCTCTCCTGCTTTGCTTTTGCCTTTCTAGCTTAATATCATGAGTAATTTTCTGTAATAAAAAAATTCATAAGTAGACATCCCCTTTTTTTTTATTAATTGCATATGGTTTGGTTTTGTTTTTTTTTTCCCTCTTCTAATGCAGATATTGAAAAGAAAGAATGATTAAGGAAAAAGATCTCTTCTTTTGCTAAATTTTTGGTCCTGAAAACATAGTTTGGAGTGATTGATTTAATGTGTGTAATGAAAGGAATATATCAGAATGGTGCATTCAAGCCAGCACTACTACTGGGGCTATCAGTTGAAGTCTTTGAAACTTCAAGCCATATTCATAGCAAGAATCACATTTTTGGAGACAGGATGCTTGTAAATTGGGAAACAGAGTTGTGACCATTTGCTTGAAACTGCTGAAAATTATTAATTAATGCTGATTTCTTGCTACATGTAAGCTATAATCCCTTATACATTTTATCGCCAATTCCTTTCTATTTTCATGAATGAGTATGTAAAGAATGCAAAAGGTCAAGGCTGCAGTTGCCTCAAGTACCAAAACTTACATAAATCAACTGAAAAATGTTTCAGTTACAGGATTCTGTCCTTAGTCCTAAAACTTGTCATTAAAAATACAAATCCTATACATAAATTTCCAAAATAATAATGAAATATCCCCATTATTTGTTCTGATTTCTATAATACTGTGATTTATCCACTAACATCTTTTGGAAATAAATGTTCAGTGTGAAAGTTTTTCTGTGACTTAATCCAATAGCTGAAAGCAGCTAAAAAACCAAACAAAAATTGCCATTTGGACAATGACATTGGGAAATCCAATTAGCATTAAATTAAGCTGTGATTATACATCACAGACAATTAAGGTAGAGCTTTGAAAATTATCTTCCTTCTTTGATGCTTTCAAACGTTTCAGTGTTAATATTCCAATAAAAACACTATTTTTCCCCACAGGTTCCACAAAGAATTAATTTTTGATTACTCAGTATGGTTGATCAGACTAAGTTTATTAGAGTTGATTTTTGCCTCTCTAAACTTCAGCCATTTATTTCTCTCTCTTTGCCCTCTAAGAACTTGAACAAACACTGCATTTACTTCGCCACCCTGCAAATGGCAGAAGAAATTTACCTTTTATTTATGAGTGATCATTTTTTCCTGTCTATATTTTGACAAATAACATGGCAGAAAATGATTAAAGGTCTCATTTTACAATGTGACTTGTATGTTATTTATTGTCAAAATAAAAGTCACTTTGTGAATTGAAGTTTTTAATCATTTTCCCTGCTTTCAGGAAATGGTTTTGTCAAAAAGGGATGATATTTGAGAATAGTAGTTTTTTTTAATGACAGGGATGATCCCTGTAAGGAGTTTATCACTAATTATTTCACTGTACTATAATTATATGGATAAACTATTATTTATTTATTTTCCATTTAAATACTTCTTGTTTTCTTTATATTACTAAAAGGAATAATATAGTCCCCTAACTAGCTCCTACATAAAAGATAAAATATTAAAACTTCTTTGATAATATTTTCCCTTTCTTCTTTCATGAACATATTACATCAAATACTTAATTCAATTGAGCAACAAGCATCACGAATACTTTAATTTCTTTGTAAATCAGACCATAAAACCTCTCTGTCTTCAAACCTTTCCTTGGAAATCATTGTTTCTTTGTCCCAGCCTCGCATATGCAATGAATTATACATTTTCCCTCTCCATGTTACATCCTACCTAACTTTAACAACTTTCTAGGTAGTTAAAAATAAACTTTATCAGTCTCTCCCTGTACTGAATAGAGACAGACAAGGACTTCAAGAAGATGATCCAGTACTTAGCTGATTAAGTCAGCTTTGGTTGTCCATTGAGTGCACAGATCTCCATCAGCAGATTGCAAAAACAATGTATAAATGATCAATTCTTTGATTAAAGCATACTAAATGGTCAAACTCATAAATAAATGTAAACCTTTGTTCAGATACACCTACGCAAGTGTTGCGAAAACGGGGAGAATAAATCCGGTCTTGTGAGACCAGCACCGAATATGTGACAGACGCAAGTCGGGAAACAAACAGTAATCGTTTATTTACAGCAACATTTACAGGTTCTTTTGGATTGCCGGTGATAAATTAAAAAGCTACAGGTACAGTAAAGGTTTTATACCTAATATAATACCAACAACAAAGCAATATGGAACACACAAACACCAACACAACAACCAACAACTTGCCCACAGTGAGCGTGGCTGCCTGGCAAATAGATAAGCCCATTTGAACAGAAATACAGTGGAGCAAAACCAATACACTCAGGGAAGCCTAGAACTGAACCTGAGGAGAAAATATAGAATACACTCAGGGCATACGAGCCTGAGGAGAAAATATCACTCAGTGTTAGCTGAGGTAAATAATCTTACCCACGAGGTGACCCAAGTGGTGGGGATGGAGAGGGAGCGAATTCTTTAATCCATCCAGTTCATCGGTGTAGTTTCGAGTTCATCCTGTCCCCCTGTAAGTTACCTTGGCCAGCATTCCGACCAAGGGGGAAGTTTCTCGTCACTCCATGGCTGGAGAAGTAACTGCCCCATTCTAGTATGAATCTTAGGGATTTTGCTCCCTGATGTACATGACAGCAGGCAGGAGGATGCCTGAGTGGATTCAAATTTCTGCATTACATCACCAGGGCATACATGCAGGTAGAGATGACTACAGACAACCTTATCAGTTATGTTAATGCCACAAAGTCCGTTAATTCACACCTGCATGGGTAGAGGTAATGGCTCCTCTCCTTGGGGTGGAAAGAAATGGGGGACTGGGACCGTGAGACCTCCGCCTCATTTCACACTCCTAGAGGCATCCGGATAACACCAGATACGGATCTAGTGATGGTTGCCACCTCGCCCAGTGCTTGCCACCTCCCCAGTGCTTGGTTTCATGCTTCCAGGCATTGCAGCTACCTGGTGAATGTGCCTCAGACTTTGTGACTTTTTCTCTCTCTCTACAATTCCACCCCGTGGCTATAGTCATACCCAAGAGCTCAAATTTGGATTTAAATTTAAGGTATCAATACCTGGGACATTGATTGGATTCTCCTCCTCCATCCCTACAGACCACCCTGTGACCTGAGTGACAATTCAACCACTTATATGTTATAATTGGCTGATGTATGAGTTCAAGTTTCATCTATGTGTTTTAGTAGAGCCATGTATTCCTCTCCCCAGTTTCTGGGCGAACCCTTACCTGGGATTTTTATAACAATTATTTTAACACAACTGACAGCAATACTTATTCTTCTTGTCCATAGTTTCCCTTCAGGAATCTGCATACTCCTTGTTCAATTTTCAAGATAGTTTGTAGCAATTCAAAACTATCATTAGTAAGGACTGCTAAAGCTTCCATTTGTGTAGTTAAGTTGGATAGCATAATACTAATTTTAAGGTGTTTTATTCCTAGTCCGAAGAATTTTTTGGCCCATACTAATTTCTAGGACACGGTCCAATCAGTACTCCAAATTAACATTGCAGACTGTCATGGATAGGGGGT
>NW_010160130.1:0-379 GCF_000695765.1 Mesitornis unicolor | reverse complement strand
ATTTGAGCATATCCAAGTTAACTGACATGGAGCATATAGAGGTTAGTCATAAGCAATGGGCAGGTGGCCCTTGCATTACATTGAACCACATACAGGAATCAATGAGTGTTTACCAGTTCCACATACCTTAGGACCAAGCACTTTCCCCAGAATGGCTCATTCCCAATTCATTTATCTGCAAGCATTGAGGTTGTTTGCCTCTACATGCCAAAGTCCTATTGTCCAGACAAAGGAGCATAGGAACAATTTAGAGTCAAAACCGAGGCTCAATTTAATTCATTATTAAATGGCCATTTCCATTCAAATTTGCCCCAAATTGTATTCCAGAGCCAATCTAAATTATTACCTGTATCTACAGGGAGAGCTGTTATGGGGATCC
>NW_010160129.1:0-12040 GCF_000695765.1 Mesitornis unicolor | reverse complement strand
ATTTTATATGTATATAAAATATCCTGTCAATTATCTCCGAGCAATTGTAAGAGATAATTGTGATGCTAAATCACACAGTGTGGGTTTTGCCACCTCAGTGAGTAACTAAGTTTTCCTTAATGGAGAGAGACCGACCAGAATCCGCCATGATCTGCTTTGCCTGTGAGTACCTGGCTCATCACTGGGACACTGGTGAGCTGGGAATGATGGCGCCATCGCTTGGGTTGTTGATGCCACCCTGGGGAATTCAACATGAGGGCAAGGCAAACCCCCCAGTGTGATGCCAGGGTTTGTCCTGATACCGAGAGGTGGAAAATGAACTTTCTGGCCCCTGCTTCTGCAGCCTCAGCTCAAAATTGGGCTCTTTGTCCGAAAATGGAGATGGCAGGACCCGACACTCACTCCTGGGCAAAAGCCTGGGGAGGGTTTAGACTGACCTGCAAAGGGTCACTTGGGTCTGTGTCTTCTGCCCTCTACTTTTGCAAGTAGACAAAAGGAGGACTGAGAATCACAGCATGGTTTTGGCTGGAAAAGACCTTTAAGATCATTGGGTCCAACCATTGTGCCAGCCCTGAGTCCACCACTAAACTGTGTCCCTTAGCACGACATCTCCTTGTCATTTGAAGCCCTCCAGGGATGGGGACTCCAGCACCTTCCTGGGCAGCCCCTTCCAGTGCTTGACAACCCTTTCAGTGCAGAAATTCCTCCTCATATCCAACCCAAACCTCCCCTGGCACAACTTGAGGCCATGCTGGTCAGCGCAGGCAGATTGGCCATCCATGGATTTGGAGCTTTCGCAGGGAGGGACGAGGAGAAACCCGGGGGTTATTTATGGGCTTATTTGTTGCAGCAGAAACTCTGGTCCTCCCCACACTGGAGCTTTGGTGCCTGAGGTGCTGGTGTCACCATGAGAGCTGCAAATGAGGAAGCCCATGCGGATTTGGACACATTTTCTGATCCAAAGCAACACAGAGCTCTGGCTCGACAAGCGATGGCCTGGGGGTCCCTGAACACTTACTGTGTCCCCTTGGGGAGCAAGATCTTCGTGTTGGCTCCAGCCAACACATTTCACTATGCAACAGGGGCAGGCTTAGGGGATGTGTGTGGCTGGGCAGGGATGTGTTATGTGATGGCACTTTTCGGGAGGAAAGGGATTTTTCTTGGGTTGTTTACAGCCGTTTATTTGTCTTTGGTTAACGCTTGTCATGAGTGTGGCAGAGCAGTTGTTTTGAAGAGACTTGTGATGAAATTCTTCAGTGACAGCCACAAATTTCCCAATTCATCAACCAGAAAAGAACAAAGACAACAAATGTCAGATCGGACTTTGCATTCTTTCTGTTTCCTTGGAGGAAGACGCAGAAATGAAGGAATAAATAAGCGAGCCAGGCTTTTTGAGTTTAAAGCTCCCATAAAGGTCAGATGATGTTTTAAGCAATGAACCCTTTTCTGTGCAGCGTTCGTTTTGTTTTTACAGCCCATTCGGACCAACACAACCCAGCCAAGCCTTGGGAAATTTCCCGTTGTGCAGCCTCATGGGGCTCATGTCTCCGTGACAGCAGCTCCAAACCCCAACCCGACGCCTCTTTGCCCAATTCGGCAATGCTTTCAATTAGCACTGACTCATTTACGTGGAGCTAGGAAGGGTAGAAAATCCCAGATACGGTGGCTGGCAGCACAGCATTGGGTCCGAGTGTTGTTTTTCTGCATGGCATTGGGTCCAAGCGTGGTTTTGCTGCGCGGGCGCCTTCGTTTGAGCTAAGCCGACCCGGGAAGACTGTAGAAAACCCGAGCTGACACCGGGATGAAAGGATGCTGCAAATCATTTAAACCCCAACCAACAACGCAGAGCAGAGCAGAACAATGTTATTGGGTCAGCTGGGGAACAGCCAGGCTTTGGGGTTAAATGAGACAGCCAAAAAAATACAGAGGCGGAAATTCATCTGGTCCAAACGCATAATGAGAGGCTGGGAAATCTTAGCTCATTGCAAATGCCTTTGTATCACAACTGCTCTTTTTTCTTTTGTTTTAATATGTAGAAGGAAGTCGGGAAAGCCTTGAGAGAAGCCTTTGCTATTGGGAAACCTCCCTGTGCAGATGCTGCAGTTGTTCAGGTAAACTGGGGGGAACTGAAATGCTCTCATACCGTTGTTTTTGGCACTCAATACCGTAGGTGTTTGGCAAGACCCAGTTCTGCATGTCTGGGGCTAAGCTCCACGTGTTAAAAGCTTGTGAGTTACTTGCCATACTTAAACTGCATCTGTTTGCTCCCAGACTTGTTTTTCTCTTGTGCATATGTAAAGAAAACTAAACTAACTAACAAAATGATGAGTCTGAGATGAGCTGATTCAAGTTGCATTTTCATATACGCACCTGGATTTTCACAGGCCCTTTTGGAAAGACCTGCAGAAGGCTTAAAACAAATCCCAGGGTTTATGTGTGAACTCAAGTGATGCTGGAGAGCAGGGGCAGCTCGTGGGCCACCGTGGCTGTGTCTTTCTTCTCCTGCTCCCTTCTCCGCTGCCACCATGGTCATCTGGGATGGCAGTTCAAGAGCTCCTGACTTTCCTTGCAGTGTTAGCTGGCAAAAAAATAGCTTTTCTGGCCCACATCAGACCCAGGCACCACGTGCAGAGCTCATGGAGGGGACTGCTCTCTCTTTGCTTTCCTCTGTGTCCACTGGAGCAGTGATGGACTCGGTGATAGACCTGTCCTAGCATGGCTTTTAGCTACTGAGATGCTTTTTTATTGACTGCTTCAGGCTGACAGAGCAAAGTTTCTAAGGGGGACCAGGCCAAAGGCTGGTTTGGATGCTGTGGTCCTCATTTGCAGCATCTGGCCATCTCTCAGCACCAGTGGTTCTGCTCTGCTGTGTATGAAACAGGCAGGTTTGAACGCTCCGGAGTAGGGGATGGAAAAGGCAAGCCGTATGAAATCACTACCACCTCCATTTTCTCAGGCTGACACTTAAAGATCAGATGGAAAGTAAAGAAGGTGTCATGGCAACTCATCAGCCATGGTTTCCTGACACTTTGGGGTGGCATATTTTATCCCGCCCCTTCGGGTGAACTTTTACATCTGTCATGAGCGGTGGAAAAACCCATTCACGGTGCGAGTCGCCCTTTGTGTCTGGCTGATGCATCCCGCATGGGTCCATCTGTCTCCCTTTATCCATCTGGCCCTCCTCCCCTTGCAAGCTTTTGTCTCCACAGGGCCACTAATGGGCAGCATTAAGTTGCCACCTGCTCAAGTGGCCCAATATGGGGTGGATTTTGGGCTGTCTGGCACAGCCTCACCTCCTGCAGACACCTGGGCCACCCATATGGGGTCAGTGGGGTGAGATGGGTGCTGTGGGGTTCGGCACCCACTGCTGGGTCAGGCTGGGAAGAAGACACCAGTCGAGGCTTTTCGTTTTAGTGGCTGCACCCAAATTTATTGAATCTCAGAGTCATTGTGGTTGGAAAAGACCTTTAAGACCATCAGGTCCAAGCGTTATCTAACTCCACCATGCCTACTTGTAACCCATGTCCCTGAGCACCATATCCAGATGACTTTTAAATACAGCCAGGGATGGTGACTCCACCACTGCCTGTGCCAGGCTGTGATAACCCTTTAGCGCAGAAGTTTCTCCTGATACATAACCTAACCCTCCCCTGCTACCTTGAGGCCATTTCCTCTTGTCCTATGGGTTGTAACTTGTGAGAAGAGACCCACATCCTCCTCTCTACCCCCTCCTTTAAGGGAGTTGTGAAGGAGGATAAGGTCTCCCTTATCTGCAAGGGTAACTCATGAGGCTGTCCATAGGCTGGACATTGCCAGCAGAGGACATCTGCAGGGCCATGCTGTGTCCAGCACTCACCTCCCACCTGTTGACCACAGTGAAAGCAGTGCTGTAGGGTCAGGCACTGATATCAGGCTCCTAAAAACCACTCTTATCTCTCAAAACCAAACCAGACGTTGCATAGAAGGTGGAGGGACTTGCGGCAGAGCGAGGGATGGGATGTGCTCCTGTTCAGAGGGGAAAATGACTTTGGTCCGTTCTCTTCTCATGCCAAATCCACAGATAGTGATGGACAGGAGGGAGGCTGCGCGGCGAGTCGGCCAGAGCCTGGGCGAGAGGGTGGAAGCTGTGAGCCTGGAGCAGTGCCTGAGGTTCCTGGAGAGGTAGGAGCGATGCTGTCGTCCTCCTTGGCACGTCCCTGTGCTCAGAAGAAACAAACCCTCATGAGGTGGCTGCTGATGCTGTGTTCACAGAGCTGCCATCACCCCCTTTGGTTGAATGGCTCTTTCCCGTCAAGCTGTTGCTGGGAGGACAGCAGTTTGCTGCCGTTCGTGTGCTCCGCATTTGCTGTCGGACTGAAGCTGAAAGCATGTGTGTTAAAAACAGAAATAATGCCAGAGTATTTCTCCCATTTGCTGCTGGGATAACACTGACGAATGTGTTACAGAGCACCCCAGCTAAAAGATGTGTCTTCCTCTTTTAATTTAGTTATGAAAAGGAAGTGAGAAGCCTGCTCCAGCCTGATGGCTCCTCTGGGATCTGCAGCAGCTTACGAATCCTGGAGAACTGCTGCATTTTCAGGTCAGAAACCAGACCCTGGTGCCATGGGGAGCCAAATTTCCTGCTCTATCTTCTTCTACGGGGTCAGCCTTGCCTCTAGCTACGTCTGATCACGCAGCCCCATGCACAACAGTGTGGGGGGAACCAGTGGGAACATCATCCTGGCCGTCTCTGCTGTGTATTGCAAGGGGTTCCTCTCCCTGTCCCAATTCTCCCTCATTAGGAAAGACTCATTAACGTTGTGCTGGCACCCTTCAAGCTGAAGCTCTTTGCTGAATGAAACCCGGTGGAAGATGCCAGGCTCTCCCTGGGGTTGCGGGGAAGGAAGGAAGCAATAAAGGACATAAGGCTGAGGGAGGCTGTTTGCACCTAGGAGCTGATTTCAGAAGTGCTTGCAGAAAACAAGGTTGAGTTTTTCCTGTGTAAAATCATCTGGGGATCTCTGGAGTCAGCAAAATGCCAGCAACCAGCAGATGCACGGGGCTTACTTGGCATCAGAGCCTTGCGGTGAGCCAAGGAAGCTGTCGTGTTTGCTGTATTTGCATGTTGCTGATGCTGGATCCCAGGCTGAATACTTAGGAGCCTCTTTTATGTCATTCTTTACGGTGATATTGAGAATGAAGTTACGCACTGAGCTTTTCCAGCCAGTAACATGTCTGTTTTCAAGCTGGTGATCATTTTAACCAGGATTTGCTGACTTGAAGACTTTTCTGGTGGAAGTTAACGGTGTGTCTTGTATTTGTAGGGTGTCTGAGCACACAGGATGCTCACCCAGCCTCTCTTCGTCAAGGCCTACTCATTTTGGAAAGTACTTGAATTTCTACTTACCTAATCTCAATTAGTGATGGGTGCAATGGCATTTGTGTGCACCGAGCTTTTTTTGTCCCTGTGGCAGTGTCTTAATGAGAGCCATCCAAAAGATGGGTGTGCATACGTGGCTCACTAAGGAGCCCTGGGTCCCAGCGCGTGTCCTGGTCACTGTAGAAAGAGTTTTGACCAGGGACACCGGTCTGATTGGATCTGATCAACACTTTCCATATCCCTTTTTATTTATTCTTTTACCAGGACTGTCTGGCAGAAGCTGACGTACATCTGCAGCGCCAGCACTGCTCAGGATGCTCAGGTACATGGATTTCTAGACAGAATGGAAGATGAGACCACGGAGCATTTTCTGCAGACGGTTACCTCCAGAATTAAGGTATGGGAGACCCACGTCAACACTGAATATTTCCAGGCTGTAGGTCCTGATTTTGGAAAGGGTGAAACCATAGTTTGGTCTTCAGGCCCAGTACCCTCCTGGGTACCAGCACCCCTTCTGCTCTGTATTGACAGCATCTTCTCCAGTTTTTGGGATCCAAATGGCTGGCTCTTCCTGCACTCCCCATCCATGGGGGTCCATTTTACATAGTCTCTGAATTACAGCTATTGCCACCTGGTTTTCATAATTTTACGTCTTCCGAGTTTGGGCTTAAGAACTTAACACATCCTTCCTGAGTCTGAACTGCTTCTTTCTTTCATGTTTTGCCTTTCTTTGAAATGAAGGCCCAGGAGTCTGTTTCTGAGAGCAAAGAGAGCAAAACCACCATAATCTGTGTCTTATCCATGCCCATAATTGTGCACCCTTTGACTCTGTCCCTTTTCCTCAGGGAACACTGAAGGAGCACTTCAGAAAGTGCGATAGTGGTTTCGACCACATCCTCGAATCCTTAAAGCAAAGCTTTTTGGCATTTGGGAAGAAAAAAACAGACATGTATGAGGTAAGAAATAAGTAAGAAAGTAAAAAGAAAATGTTAGGAAATCACTAAAACTAGTCCTTGAACCTCTGGTTGGCACAGTGTTGGAGTATTGATCCAAACTACAATTTTGTCTGATGTTAAAAGGGATTTTAAAGATGTAGCTGGCTCAGTCCAGTTCCTCTACCTACAGAGCTGGTATCTCCTTCACTGTGACAGGACCTTTCTGTAATCTCAGCAGAAAAGACAAGTGGAAATGTGGAAATGTAACGTACTTCCCAAATTCAGAGGGGGAGTATTGGGCCACCTCTGATCCTACCATTGCCCCAATACCATTACACTGCAAATCTCAGCTTCGAGTGCGCTTCAGTCTTAATTATAAGGGATATTTATCTGTGGGATGGAGAGTGGACACACGGAGAGGTGAAAGGTCCAGATCCCCAAAGGACACAGCCCCCTCAGGCAGAGTTAAATATGCGAAATTAAATGCAAATTAATTAAATGCAAAGTTAAATGTTGACAAAGAACAGCCTGACAGAGTATTCTGCTTTTTCACCCTTACAGTAGCCTAACAACTTGCTGAGAGCCTCACAATGCCCTTGAGTTCAGCTCCTCAGCAGTGAGGGTGGTTCTTGGGGTGTCCTTTGGGGTACCTGGGGTATCCTTTGGGGTACCTGGAGTGTCCCCTGGGGTACCTGGGGTATCCTTTGAGGTACCTGGGGTGTCCTTTGGGGTACCTGGGGTATTCTCTGGGGCACCTGGGGTATCCTTTGAGGTACCTGGGGTATTCTCTGGGGCACCTGGGGTGTTCTTTGGGGTACCTGGGGTATCCTTTGGGGTACCTGGGGTGTCCTTTGGGGTACCTGGGGTATTCTCTGGGGTACCTGGGGTGTTCTTTGGGGTACCTGGGGTATCCTTTGGGGTACCTGGCATGTCCCCTGGGGTACCTGGGGTATCCTTTGAGGTACCTGGAGTATTATTTGGGGTACTTGGGGTGTCCTCTGGGATACCTGGGGTATTCTCTGGGGTACTTGGGGTGTCCTCTGGGGTACCTGGGGTGTCCTTTGGGGTACCTGGGGTATCCACACATGTCTCTCCCAGGGCTGCAGGGTCTCTGTCAGCTCTGGTTTTAATGAACACTCTGAAATGTGGAAAAAAAAGGTAATGGCACAGCAAAACCGAGAGCCGTTCTGCTGTTGTTCAGGGCCTGTCACGGGGCGTTCTGTCACATTAGTTCTGGGCAGGCAGCGGCTCGGTGCTGGAGCGCGGTGCCAGGGCTGTCTGCCTCTCGCTTTGTCTCTTTTGGACAGGGCTGGGGATTTCCTGTACTTTTGGACCGCAGCCCAAAGCTGCTCCGATTTCAATTGCAAACGAACACGCGGTTCCTGTGCAGCGGCACATCTCCCCTTGGAAACGCTCGCTCTTCCTCCCCCTTTCAGGCCCTGCGTGGGGTTTCTCAGCAGGTTGGGGGTGGCTCAGAGATGCCATCTCTGTGCCCAAGGGTACAGCTCTGGGTCGTGTCCCATGGGGATGCTCCAGGCTGTGTCTGTGGTCCAAGCTGTCCCCAAGCGATGCGTTTGTCATCCTGGGGCTAAGCCAAGTGTCAGCATCACTCTGAATGTGTGACCTCTGGCTCAGCAAACCGCTCCCATCGCTTTTCGTTGGATGTCTCCACATTTATCATCAGTGTTGATGTCATCCCCATACAGCTTGGAGGTACTCCAGGCATTTTAAAGGGATACTTAAGGAGAAAAATGAGACACCCATCTGCAGGGACCCTATATCCCCTCTACACTGGCCAGGGTCCTATAGGTATGGACTGGTTATTGCTCAAGGGAATTAATTTGGTCTTCTTTGCTCTGTACCAGGCCCTCGTCAAGGCTGTCCACGCCATCGTTATTACAGAATACGTGCAGGCCCTCCTGACTGCTTGCAGGAAGCCATCGTCTGTGCAGAGGAGGAGGATGGTCAGCAAGATTGAAGAAGATCATAGGATGCTGCAAACCATCTTTAAAGAGTGCTTGGTAAGGCTTCGATATGGTCATGGGTTTGCTCTCTGTCATCAGGAACAGCATTGGCAGAGGAAAAGGCTCTGAAAGTCCTACCACAGGTACCCGGCTTCACAGGAGCGGCGATCGGATGCGCTGATGGCCCTGCAGCTCTGCCAGGAGCTGTTAGTGTGGAGCGTGGAAATGTGTGACTGGAGGAGGCAAGGTTCGCACTCCTGCCACCGAAACACGAATGAGATGTGATCCTCTGAGCTGGTGAGACAGCTCCACAGCTGACAGCTCCCCCAGGCGAGCCTTGGGTACATGGGGGTGCAGAAGAGGGGGAGCTGTGTTCCCCCCTCAGTGCTTTCCCTTGAGGATATGGGGTGATGAACCAAATCAGCTGCTCCACATCTCCACCTTCTCCATGGATGGCCCCGTTTGCTGCTCCTCCCTGGACACGGGGTATGTGTGGGTACCCCTCCATCCCTGCAGGCCCTTCCCAGCCCCTCAGAGCCGAGCTGAGCTGCGTTTCCCTGTGCTGTAGTGTTTCCTGATGGGCAGAAACATGTCCATGCTGCTGTGGCTGGTGTCGGGAACAGGGAGGAGTGAGACCCTCATACCCATGAGGATGCAAAGATGCAGACCGGGTGTAAAAGCAGAGCTGCACCATTGAAGAAAAGGCACAGAAAAATTGCAGAAACAACTTAATAAGCTTAAAAAAAATCTGGTGTAATTGGCAGTGCCATCTGCAGATGCCACCAGGCTGTCACTCATATGGGACAGAGCAGATAAAACCCCCTCAACCTCATTGATTTTAATCATTGCACAAATTCTGAGTCATTCTGTGACTTGCAGATTGGAGTGTTAGGGTCTGGACATCTGTTTTCTCCCAGACAAGTCCCCCTGCAAGTGATTTGTCAGCAATTCTGACTTTGTCCAGAGAATAACATGAAATCAAAGCAATTATCTGCAGACTACTGCTCAGATCCAATACAATTAATGCACTGGTTTCACGGTGGGAAGCTGGAAACTGGTGGTGCTTTTAGCTGAAAACCCACCTCTGCTGGAGCAATTACCACGGACAAGTCCATGCTTGGAGCAACTGTGCCGTTGGGAATAGCAGCGGGATCCTCTCATCTTAGCTCTGAAGTTTGCCAGTGATCATCAGCTTTGGGTCTAATGTGCAAGGAAAGCTCTTTCAGCTGGTAAAGGAGAGACAAGAAATCTAATTATTTACTAAACCCCTGCGTTTAGCTTGGGGGGAAAGATTCTGTGTGCAGTTAGCGCTGGTTTTCTTGCGTTCTCTATTGGTGTTGGTGTTGATGTTGCTGTGGGGGCACCGAAAGCCTCGGGGAGGAACCGCAGGAGCGGTTTGCAGGGGACAGCCCGGTTCTCGGGCGGATGAGGTGCACGGTTATGCACGCAAAATATGCGCTCTGGATTCATCCCGCAGTCGCTGCACCTGCTCCCTGCCCTGCTCTGCCCCCTCTCCGGGCGCTTCCTTCCCCTCCTCTTTAAAATGCATTAGGAAACGCCTCGCTCCTCCCCTCGGAGCAGTGCGAGCCTCAGCAATGCTGACGAGGCTCCTCTTTTTCGCCTTTTTGGACTGCAGGCTGCTTACCTCCGACCTTGCCCGCCTGTGCGGTGCTTAACTAAAGCTGACACCTTCCCATTAATTAGCATTTTGTCCTGGCGAGCTTGCCAAGCGCGAAACCTCGCGTTAGGAGCCGAGCATGGCTTGTGCAGAGCTACACACGCCTGCAGTGCGGAGGAAGAGGGAGAGGGCTCCTTTTTAATATTACTGTTATTCCTAATTTATGTGCAATGCAGACGGGAGCTGCACCAAGAGCGCAGCCTCGCTGTTCGCAACGCCCCGCGGGGATCAGGGCAGCCAGGGCTCCTCCTGCCCCGCTTTGGCAGCCGCTTCTCGGAGTTTGCTTTGTCACGGAGCCGCCGTTGACACGCGATGGCATCAATAATTCAGGGAGGCAATTTAATTGCGTTACAGAACCGGTGAAAAATGCCAGCAGGACCCAAAGGTCTCTCTTTTTTCTGGGCAGTTTGTCCAATTCTGCTCCCTCCGGCTCTGCTAAAAACGCTGCGTGTTTCTGGATGAGGCTGCTTCTCCTGCGTGCTGTGCTTCAGAGGAAGCTGAGCATACCCAGCACCCACCAGCCCTGTCCGGTCCTCTGCAGCGCCCAGCCCTGCTGCCCATTTTATTCTGTTTCTCTGCTATAGACTCTGTGTCCTCTGATGCTCCCCACAAAGTCCCTTTGCTGTCCCTGGGCTTGCTCCAGGGCAACCGAAATGCCACCATGTGCTGGCCAACACAGCTTTATTTACACATAGGTATGGGGCTGTGCTTACCTGGGGATCAAAACCAATCCCCAAAGGAAGAAACAGCCTGGAGAGGGTGGGTGATGTAGGAGAAAATGCTGTCCCTGTGCTGTTTTGCAAAAGGAAATGCAAGAGGGGACTCTGCGCTGCTGAAGGTTGTCACTAAGCCACCCTGGGAGCAGTTTGTGACTGCACCCCGGTTTCTTTTCTCCAAACCTGGAGGAAAAATGGGTTTATGGACATGCATAGACAGTCCTGCAGAGCTCCCAGTCTGATAAAATCCCCAATCCCCATCGTACGCTGCTTCGCTCACCCTGACCCCTCTTTGCTTCTGTCCCCAGGACCCTGCTGCTGGTCCCCTCCAGGATCCGATCAAAGCGATTGTAGGGCTTATTCAAACCTCTGACGCCGAGGGGATGAAAATAGCCCTCCTGCCCCTTCTGAAAGAATTTCCTGATCTCAGGTGAGGTCCTTTATTGGTTTTACTTACCCAGTTTCTTACCTGATGCTATTTTGCCACTGAAGCCCTACAGCAATACCAGCCCTGCCATGGTTTCTCTTTGCAGCGTGCTGGGCCAGGCGCAACGCTTGGTGCTGCCTCATTTCAGGTGCTGATTAACGTGGTTTATAACTTTGCCAGGCATCAGCCAGTGGAGTTGTGGTGTCCTTCCCTAAAGGTGAAGGATGCATCAAGAAAGCAGAAATGCTGTGGAAAAATACAGCCTAAATGGACAATTTGCAGGCACATCTGTGTCAAATGTAGGTTTCAGGAACATCTTTAACTCAGACATTTCATAACTTGGCTTTTGGCTTTAACACCTCACCAGTCCTTTTCTAGTTACAACCATTTCCACCAAATCCTGGGTGAATTCAGCAAGAATCCACACTTCCATTTCTCACAGGGAGCTGTTACCAGAAATCAAACCCTGACTTTTACTGGGGAGGTGAGATCTCAGCTAACTGCATTTTGCCTGTGGTTTATTGCACCCATCCTTTGCTCTCATGTCTTGTGCCAGCGACTGTATTTTTCCAAGCCGACGTGATTACAGCACAGAGAGCTCTGTCACGGGATGCTGCGACGGCCAACAGCGTGAATAGCTCCAAAAAAGCAGTCAGTTTGTGGCAGATAATGATTTCAGGGCCGATTCAACATGACAGGCACGATATAACCCCCAGCGAAGGAAGGCCCTCGAGCAGGCTGCCACAGGCAAGACAGAAAGACAAAGAGAGAGCATATTATGCTTTGTCTCATCTCTCTATTCTTTTCCTAAGCATTTGCTGCTTTTCAAGATGCTGTTGAGCTCAAAAGCTGCTTATGTGATGGAATTCTTATTCTCTTTATATATATATGTACACACACACATAAATAGTAATATATATATGTCACTGTATATATATTACTACTTATATATATTATATGT
>NW_010160128.1:1559-2942 GCF_000695765.1 Mesitornis unicolor | reverse complement strand
AGCCCCAACCTTTGACCCCCCAACCTCTGACCCTTGACCCCAATCCTTGACCCCCAATCTCTGACCCCAACTCCTGTCCCATCCCTTGACCTTTGACCTCCAGCCCATACCCCCCCAAATCCTTGATCCTCAACCTCTGACTCCAACCCTTGACCTCCAACCAAAGAGGGTCCTAAAAGTGACACAAGGGGACCCAAAAGTGACACAAGGGAACCTAAGGGTGACACAGGGGGACCCCAACCTGTCCTGGGGGTACCTAAGGTGACACAGGGGGGACCCAACGACAAAGGGGAACCCTGAGCCAACCCAGGGGGTCCCTAAAGTGACACAGGGGGACCCCAACCCATCCTTGGGGACCCTAAAGTGACACAGGGGGACCTAAAAGTGACACAAGGGGACCCAAAAGTGACACAAGGGGACCCAAGGGTGACAATGGGGGTCCCAACCTGTTCTGGGGGTCCCTAAAGTGACACTGAGGGACCCAAGGGTGACAAAGGGGGACCCTGAGCCAACCCAGGGGGTCCCTAAAGTGACACAGGGGGCCCCCAACCCATCCTTGGGGACCCTAAAAGTGACACAAGGGAACCCAAAAGTGACATTGGGGGTCCCAAGAGTGACACAGGGGGACCCCAACCTGTCCTGGGGGTCCCTAAAGTGACACTGGGGGTCCCAAGGGCGACAAAGGGGGACCCTGACCCACTCAAGGGGGTCCCTAAAGTGACACAAGGGGACCCAAGGGTGACAATGGGGGACCCAAAACTGACATAGGGGGACCCCATGGGGACACAGGGAGACCCCAACCTGTTCTGGGGGTCCCTAAGGTGACACTGAGGGACCCTGACCCATCCCAGTGGGTCCCAAAAGTGACACAGGGGGACCCAAGGGTGACAATGGGGGACCCCAACCTGTCCTGGGGGTCCCTAGAGTGACACAGGGGGACCCTGACCCACCCCAGGGGATCCCTCGGGGGGACCCTGAGCTGGCCGGGGGGTCCCAAAAGTGACACAGAGGGACCCAAAAGTGGCACAGGGGATCCCAAGGGTGACAATGGGGGACCCCAACCTGTCGTGGGGGGTCCCTAAAGTGACACTGGGGGTCCGTAACCCACCCAAGGGGGTCCTAAAAGTGACAAAGGGGGTCCCAAAAGTGACACTGGGGGGTCCTAAAAGTGACACAGGGGGACCCCAATCCATCCTTGGGGTCCCTAAAGTGACACTGGGGGACCCTGAGCCACCCCAGGGGGTCCCTAAAGTGACACAGGGGGACCCCAACCCATCCTTGGGGACCCTAAAGTGACACAGGGGGACCTAAAAGTGACACAAGGGGACCCAAAAGTGACACAAGGGGACCCAAGGGTGACAATGGGGGTCCCAACCCGTTCTG
>NW_010160128.1:1077-1450 GCF_000695765.1 Mesitornis unicolor | reverse complement strand
CCCTGGCCCTCCCAAGGGGGTCCCAAAAGTGACACAGGGGGACCCAAGGGTGACAATGGGAGACCCCAATCTGTCCTGGGGGTCCCTAAAGTGACACAGGGGGACCCAAAGATGACATCAGGGGACCCTGAGCTGTCCTTGGGGACCCTAAAGTGACACAGGGGGTCCCAAGGGTGACAAAGGGGGACCCAAAACTGACATAGGGGGACCCAAAGGGGACACAGGGGGACCCGAACCTGTCCTGGGGGTCCCAAGGGTGAAACTGGGGGACTCTGACCCACCCCAGGGGGTCCTAAAAGTGGCACAGGGGGACCCAAGGGTGACACAGGGGGTCCCCAACCTGTCCTGGGGGTCCCTA
The DNA here is from genome assembly GCF_000695765.1 of Mesitornis unicolor. Classification (NCBI taxonomy): domain Eukaryota; kingdom Metazoa; phylum Chordata; class Aves; order Mesitornithiformes; family Mesitornithidae; genus Mesitornis; species Mesitornis unicolor. The sequence goes on along the minus strand of NW_010160128.1, from coordinate 1,092 downwards.
AAGTGACACTGGGGG
>NW_010160128.1:0-1015 GCF_000695765.1 Mesitornis unicolor | reverse complement strand
CCAGGGGGACCCCACCCCATCCGTGGGGACCCTAAAGGGGCACAGGGGGGTCCCAAGGGTGACAATGGGGGACCCAAAACTGACACAGGGGGACCCTGACCCACCCAAGGGGGTCCCATAAGTGACACAGGGGGTCCCAAGGGTGACAACGGGAGACCCCAATCTGTCCTGGGGGTCCCTAAGGTGACCCAGGGGGACCCAAGGGTGACAAACGGGGACCTTGACCCACCCAAGGGGGTCCCAAAAGTGACACAGGGGGTCCCAAGGGGGACACAGGGGGGACCCTGAGCTGTCCTGGGGGTCCCTAAAGTGACACTGGGGGACCCTGACTCACCCCAGGGGGTCCCAAAAGTGATATAAGGGGGACCCATCCTGGGGGACCCAAAAGTTGCACAGGGGGTCCCAAGGGTGACAAAGGGGGACCCCAACCTGTCCTGGGGGTCCCTAAGGTGACACAGGGGGACCCTGACCCATCCCAGGGGGTCCCTAAAGTGACACAGGGGGTCCCCAACCTGTCCTGGGGGTCCCTAAGGTGACACAGGGGGACCCTGACCCATCCCAGGGGGTCCCTAAAGTGACACAGGGGGTCCCCAACCTGTCCTGGGGGTCCCTAAGGTGACACAGGGGGACCCTGACCCATCCCAGGGGGTCCCTAAAGTGACACAGGGGGTCCCCAACCTGTCCTGGGGGTCCCTAAGGTGACACAGGGGGACCCTGACCCATCCCAGGGGGTCCCTAAAGTGACACAGGGGGTCCCCAACCTGTCCTGGGGGTCCCTAAGGTGACACAGGGGGACCCTGACCCATCCCAGGGGGTCCCTAAAGTGACACAGGGGGTCCCCAACCTGTCCTGGGGGTCCCTAAAGTGACCCAGGGGGTGTCAAGGTCCTTTTTGGGGGGGGGTCTCTCGCTTACCCAAGCGCCGGGGGCGCCAGCCCTTCACCGTGCGCCCCCGCTCCACGTCCACCAGCACCCGGCGGCCGTCGATTTTCTTCCCGTCCGCGTGTTTGTAGGCG
>NW_010160127.1:0-9787 GCF_000695765.1 Mesitornis unicolor | reverse complement strand
GGTTTGTGGACCCCCACGTAAGAAGGAGAGGCCGGCGCAGGCCCCACGGAGATACCAGGTCTGTTGCTCTGTGCCTTAAGGCCCATCACCCAGCGGCGCTGCGGGCAGAGCTGCGCAGCGCCTTGGGTGGGAGCACAGCGGAGGAGGCTGAGCCCCCGGCCTGGGCTCGGTGTGGGTGGGGTAACAGCTTGAAGCAGCCTGGTGAGGAGCAGGGCACAGCCCACATGGCGAGGGCTTGTCTGGAAGCCATTGCCACATGGGAAGTGCGCCTGGAAGATGGCGTGTGGCGTCTGCAGATGTCAGCTTTAGGTTTCTCTTTTGTTCTTAACTCTGCACTGGGATTTGAGGAAGGTAGTTTTCAGCGGTAAATAGAAAGTGTTGTGTTAGGGTTAAGGGTTGTCTGCTCCTCTGTAAATTAATGCTTGGAAGCCAATACCAGGCTGGGGAGAGCCTGGGCAAGGTGGGGAATGTCCCCTGCAGAAGAGTTTATTGATGAATGAGGAGACAACCTGTGTCATGTGCTCCTGGTAATAATTAGCTTTCTCTGTTAAAATTAGAGGCCCTGTGTTGGCATAGTATGATAGCTCACTTGCCCTTCTATCTGCCTGCACATGATGAGAACTATGTTGGTAGGGACATCTGAGAGGGTGATGAATACCAACATATCTGAGCTGGGCATGGAGTGGTGCATAGTGTGGCTGAAACACCGTGCTGTCAGTTCTGAGCAGCCACATGCAGACCATAGCTGTAGAGCTGACCCAGTGCTTATATGCTAGAATTGAAGCTGTAGAAAATAACTTTAGTGGTTCTGTTCATAAAACTACGGGCTAGTAATTACTTCTGTGGCCATGTCTCAGCAGAGCTGAAATGTTGAGTGCTTCAGGGAGAGCTTTTCTGTAAGGCTCAGAGTATTGGTTTGAATTTCATTTCCATTTTTCAAAAGAGAATGTATGAACATCTTCATTCTTTAAAGAATTCAAAGTAATGGATACTTTCTCATTTTCAGTTCAAGATGCATCAGCTACACTCTTCCCTTTTACGGCTTCGAAACAGGTAGGTGCTGCTTCTGAATTACAGAGTTGAAATTAAGAAATAATATGTAGATGCATTCAAAACAACTAGCCTGGAGTACTGGATCTCAGGAAATTATAGGACTCGTGTTTGTAATCCGGCCTGTGGAGCCTCTTCAGGTAGTCATTGCTCTTCTGGGAAAAGTAATATTTTTGTACTGAAAAGGGGATGTGAGGTCTGTGTTTCTGAACCATTGGTCCAGCCTTTAACCAGGCTACAATAGCAACCTTTTATCCTTCTTTACTGATGTTTCACCATCCACAGCTATAAATAGTTGCTTAGAAATGTGTCTGATGCATGCTTCAAAAAGAACTTGTATTTATTAGGAATGATGTTAAGTAAATCAGAGAGCCTATGATGTTTTCAGAGTAGTGGACAGAAGTGATTTCTGAAAACTTGGCACTGAGGCTTTTTTCTGTGCTGTCACTGCTGGCTGTACTCCCCCGTGTTGTACAAATATCTGAAACACTTGTCTCTTCCAGGTCTGCTACTGAATGTGGAGACTTGACTCTACTTCACGAGGTAGAAAATACTTAAAGAAAATTCAGCATAAAGTGGTGCTTAGTGTTTGTCTAGACAGCATCTTTTGTTATAATAACATCACTGAGCAGACTTTATTCCTGGAGCTAAGATTTCCCTCTGGTGCCACAGTGATGATGCTTATTTGCTACTCTTGACCAAGAGAATGATGAGCACTTTTACCACCATAGCTTTTCTCTGAGGCACTGCAACTTAGAATTCCCCTTGATGTTTTGACTTCTGAATATACTGTTCATAAGCTCTTTTTCCCCCCCAGGATTTGAATTGTGCACTTGGAAGACTTGCAGAAGAAACATTACCTGGTGAGAAACGTGTGGTCTTTGTGGGGATGTTTTCCATGGAGCTCCATGGAAATGCTGCAGCAGAAAGGGCAGGATGTATAAAATGGGAAGGACATGCTTTGGGATTAATTTCCACTAATACGCAGAAATAATTGATGCTTGCTACTGTTCAAAAACTCTTGAATATTTTATTTTTTTAGAGAATTTCAATTTTTCAAAGCTGTCACAAGAGGCAATTGCTTGGTACAGTTACTCCAATGCAGATACAGTGATGATGGCATAGTTCAGCAGAATATCTTGTGATGAACGGTTCTGTCTTTCGCTCCTATCTGATGTATCTAGCTCTTGTGATCTCTCGCTAGGAGCTGTAGACTTGGCTGCAAAGGCTGTAGGAAGCTGATATTTTTTCCTCTTTTGTTGCAGGCACTGAGAGATGAAGCTATAAACTGTGCAAGGTAAATACTGTATTGCCTGCATCTGTAAAAGCTAATTTATATCCATGGTGTGTGAAGAGGCTGTGCGTGATGACAGCATAGTTCAGCAGATGACCCGTGGTGATCACGCTGTTACTGTCTTTCGCTCCTGTCTGATACAGCCTCCTGTACCTTAGGCTAAGTTTGACCAACACTCATCTGGAAAGCTGAGGGTAAAACACTTGCTCCATTAATGTGTTTTGGAAATTTGTCTCAGATCAGTAAATAAGCTAAATATTAAAAATTAAGTAGGATTAATAACTGTGTATGTAGTAGGCTGTGCTTGGGAAATCTGGCACAAACACAGTAACAAAATCTTGGTTGATTTTGTGTTAGTGCTTCAAGTTCTGTGTTGTTGCTTTGCAGGCTTCCCTGGATAGGGGATACCTGTGCCTCCAGTGTGAGGAGCTATTTCACCTGTTACTGATGTTGGTGAAGACACGGCCTTCCTTAGTGAAGGTAATTGAAAAATGTTTTTTAGGAGGATGCTACATTTGACTGTGCTATGTTTGAACTTGGGAGTTTGCTCTTGGAGATAAGAGGGTCTGCCAGATCCATTTTGTTTCTGGAAAATGTGAAGCAAAGATAATTGGGGCCAGATCCATTTTGTTTCTGGAAAATGTGAAGCAAAGATATTGGAACCCTAAATGTGCTTTCAGATCCCCTATGCTTCACAATAAAAACATTAAGTAATTGTTTTGTGGTGGTAAAGATTTCTAGAGTCTTTTGAAATGAAAAGGTGAATGTGGGAGTACTGTAAATTTAGTATCTCAAATTCTTCTCACAGTTAAGGCCAACTTGGATTTTTGTTTCTGGAAAATGTGAAGCAAAGATATTGGAACCCTAAATGTGCTTTCAGATCCCCTATGCTTCACAATAAAAACATTAAGTAATTGTTTTGTGGTGGTAAAGATTTCTAGAGTCTTTTGAAATGAAAAGGTGAATGTGGGAGTACTGTAAATTTAGTATCTCAAATTCTTCTCACAGTTAAGGCCAACTTGGATGTTCATGCACAGTTAGTATCACTGAAGTCTAATTTAGAGGCTTGCTCCTTTCTGCAGTTTCAGCAGTCTCTGGAGTTGAGGAATTGCCTCTCAAGGGTGTTGGGGAGAGTGCAGGGAGGGTGGCTTTAGGCTACCCTTGTGGAAGAGGATGGGAATGGTGCAGTCTGTACATGATGTTGAATCAGGTCTCTGATCCCAGTGAGGATAAAACTTGACTAAATGCTGATACAGTATTGCACTGGGTCTCTTCTTATGCTAAATCTGAACCAGATCTAATAGTATCTCTTCCTTTGCAGGCTTCCAGAATGTTTCTCATTGTGATGTAAGTACTTGTTTTAATTTTGCAAGTATTAGCATTAAAAAATATGCCGAGAAGTGGAGTATTTAGCTGCATGTAAGCTGGAGAGGGAGGTGCAAGAGGACAGTGTCGGTTGCTGTTTGCGTTTTGCCAAAAGCAAAGGATGCTTAAGGGCAGAACTGCTAGATAAGGCCCAGCCTTGACAGGCTTGTTTGTGCTGAACTGCATGCCTGTGAGCTAATGAAGTTGTTCTGATAGCACCATTTGTGTATTTGCCCTCTTCCCTGTTGAAACCATGGCCCAAAGCTCTGGCCAGTGCCTGACAATGTGAGCTGCCTGTGTGATGAGATGTGACTGCCTTGACTTCAATCATGGAAGTCTGCAATTAGCTCTATCTGACTTCAGGCACCGGGCTAGCTTTTATCCTCTTGTGCTTGCTTGTGCCCTGTCCTGATAGTTTCCTTTGTTTCAGGGCTGGTGTGGTGGAGCTGGGAAGTGGTGCAGTTGGTAATGCTACCAGCAAAAGTGAGTTGCCAGCAAATGCATGTGACTGGTCAAACCTGTGTGATAGGTGATGGGGAAGTTACTGGATTCTGGCCTCTAAACTAGTGTCACCTCAGCACTAAACAGAAGGTTCCTTGATGATTTTCTTACCTCTGCTGGTAGATCACAAGTTACCAGCAGCTTGCAGGGTTCATTTACCCAGTGTGCCAGAGATTAAATCTCATGCTTTGTGGCCAAAGACAGTGATAAGATACAGTGATGATTGTAGGAGTAATGGACAAAAGTTTCCAGAAGTCTTCATGAGGCTTTAGAGTGACATCAGCACTGGCCTGGCACTTCATTTTTTCACATGTGAATCCTAGATTTAAGAATGGAAAAACTGCTGGATACTTTGACAAGATGCTTTGTACTTGGCAAGCTGCTTGCTTCTCAGTTGCCTCAAGACTTTTCTACTACTGAATAATGTTAACTGCTTTCTGTAACTAAAAAGAAATAGTATGGGCCAGTTGAAATAAGTGACTGCTATGGACTGCTTGAGTTTCTACTTGATAAGAGAAAGTGTGTTATAACCTGGCAGTGCAGAGGTTGTGCTTACCAAAGCCAGTACAGTTATTTGCTACTTAACTTTTACTGGTTAAATTAAGCAGTGGGCTTTTGCAGGGAGTAGCATTGATCTTAAATAGCTGGAGTAATGTAAATTATTTGTCTCAATGGCTACATAAGAGCTTTTACATGATGTGAATGAAGATGTGGTTGGGAGTAAGTTCTGAAATGCTGAGGCCAAGTCCTCAGAAGGAGAAACAAATGTAACAAAGATTTTCTAAGCATGTACTGTTTGTGATGATTAATTCTAAGCAATGGGAATCTCTCTGAAAGAGGCTGAGGAGAATCTTGCACTGAAACAGTACATGCATTCAAACTAACTCCTGAAGCACTGCCAAGAAGAATGTGTTAATAAAATTTCACTTGTTACAGAGTGAAGCTCATGGAGAGTGTGTGAGAAACAAGACTAACTTTTGTTTGAGGTAAGTGTAGAGTACATGGGGTTTGATAATTACTGGAATACTGTCTTTGTGCTAAATGCCTAGATAGCAGTGCCTAAAATTATTCCTATAACAAATCTGATTGGTTTTCCTTTTTTCTGTTTCTCCCACTCAGCTACTGTGGGAATAAACATGATGTGCTTGCAGCAAGAAAGCACTTTGTAGTTCTGAATTTAACTTGCAAAGGGAAGAGCTCTTTCTGAGCAGATACCCTGACAATTTGTGAACTGTCATCAGTGGTAAACTTTATGTAGAGTCTTGTTTGTATGAACAGAAGATGCAGCCTCAGTGACCCTAGAAACCGGGAGTTTATTGTTAGATGTCTTCACACAGTGCAAATAGTAAAGAAACTGAATCAGTGGAGGCAGCTTAGCCAGTGCAGTGTTGTATCATGGAGTACAGCAGAACGTACATCAGCAAACATAACTCCTATCTCATGTATCTGGCCATTCTGTGAACTGACGCTGTAGCACTGCACTCCTGAATTAAAAACTAAAAAAAAACAACAAAACAAACTCAATCCAAAATGCCAACCCTGATGTCAAAGAACAGGGTTAAGAGTTACAGAGATTCCACATTAAACAACTGTGTAGGCTTGTGTAACTGCTGGAAAGGGTACCTAACTTTGGTCAGGTCCAGACCTTGAAAAAATGTACCTAATCTTGAACAAAGACAGCATAGAAAGTCCTGAGATAAGAACGCTGTAGACTTTAACTTTATAATTTTATGACTGCTGAATTAAAAATATGTGCATAATTTTGGAATAAAGTCAAAATAAGTGTATCCTGTAATGACATTAGGTAATTAAAATAATGAAATACACACCCACTTGTGAATAATGGTTAAGGAGACCTCTGCAGATGTTGTAAATACCGGCTGCATTTTGTCGCCATAAAAAAGGAACGCTTGATGTGTGCTGGCTGGTGTTAGATGCCCAATACCCTCCTCTGCAGACCAGAAATAAATATCTTGACTCAGTGTATTGATTGGCCCTTTGTGCATCGAGTGAAGAACTCAGATTTGGGGTTCAACAACCCTGTATGCTGTGGTTGTCACCACTTAGTAATTTTTGTCAATCTTGGCTATGTTGGCTGTACACAGACAAACTTGTTTCCTCTAACAAACAGGTTCTCACTTTTAAGGATAGATTTTTCAAGACTATTTCTATGGGACTTGTATTTTAGGGATCAAAGGTCATTGAATACCATCTCTCACCAGCAGAAAGTGGTATCACAAAACAAATAGCTTTGTACTTTTCCTCAGTTCTTCCCATGTTAATTCTGTATTTCCATTTCATTTAGGGTTTGTAAGCTTTGTATATCCTATTTGGGTGTTGCAGGTTCTTGTCGCCAGCTGAAGTGCAGCCTCCTTGTAGATGATAATAGTTTGAGTAGAATCTCCTAGATAATTGAACTTGAATATAGTGATGTCTGTAACTCTGAAACAGCTTCTCTCTTTCTCAGGAAAGAACTGTGCTGTCTGCAACCTCATTGGGTAAGACCACACAGCAGGTGAATTTTGTTTAAAACTTCTGGGAATATTTGTAACCACTGATGAAATTTGATTCTGCCAAATGAATTACTATGATATCACAATTTCCGTTCCACTTTTCTCTGAGGTTACAAAGCTGCTGTGGAGCTTCTAGCAGTTGTGCTTCTCCATATGTTAATTGTGTTTTCTTGCTTTAGGGGAGGAGGCAACTTTAAAACCACTGTATGAAGAGCCAAGAAGGTAAGTATAATAACTGTAGTAATAATTACATTTATTGGCTGGAACAAATGATGATAACCTTAGCCTTGAACTCTCTCTCTGAACAGAGATGAAAATCTAAGGTCTGAGTTGTTCCCAGCGAGCTTCTTGTGCTGGTTTGGTGCCTTACAGTGGTTCTTATGTCTGTCTTAATAGGTGGAAGATTGCAGAATAATGGGTTATACCTGCATGAAGAGCATTAAAAAAGCCAAGGTTGTTTGGGGTTTTTTTTTATTTGCCACACTGGTAATGTTTGCCTGATACTGACTGATTGGAACCAATAAAAATTTGTGAACTCTACCTGTTGTTGTGAACTGGTTTCTGGCTTAAACAGCTTGCTGTAAAACAGCTCTAGGTTACTTTATAAAAGCTTCAAATGCTTGATATATAGAGCAGGGACTAAATCAGTTTAAATGCTAGTCTTGCAAGTGTGTTTTAACTTGGTGTCAGGTATTGCTAATGTGCAGACAGCCATTGACCTGACTGATGCAAAAATTTAAACAGAGCTAAATAACTCAAGTAGTAATTAGTGTTTTGTAAGTGAGAGCTAAACACTATTAACTGTGTACTTGTTCCTGAAATTACAGGCAACCAGTAATCTAGCACTGTGTATTCAGGCATAGAGAATGCACAGAGTAAGCATACAGCTTGGACACTGTTCACCCTTTTCCGCTGGATTCTTGGTCTAATCTCGTCACTGGCATTAGTCTGGAGTGTGACAGCATCAAGCCTCCATGAGGGGAAAAACAAGGTGGGGATTTTGGTAATATTATTAAAAGAAAAAAGTTACTGATTATGAAGGTCTGCTAAGGTATCGCTGCTTACAATACCTTACGATAATAGCTGGAACACAGGAGGTTCCACTTAAATTTGAGAAGAAACTTCTCAGTGAGGGTGACAGAGCACTGGACCAGGCTGCCCAGAGAGGTTGTGGAGTCTCCTTCTCTGCAGACATTCAAAACCCACCTGGACGCCTTCCTGTGTAACCTCATCTGGGTGTTCCTGCTCCAGCAGGGGGATTGGACTGGATGAGCTTTTGAGGTCCCTTCCAATCCCTAACGTTCTGTGATTCTGTGCTTCCCAACAATCATTAAATTAATGGTAGGTTTCTTCTCAGAAAAGTTAATTAATTTCCTCCATTTTTCTGTTGGCTCAGGAGTAATACCAGTACGGGGAAAATACCTCTGTGAAGAACTCATTCTCAATAACACTAAAGCTATTGCTGTAGCTCTTCTAGTGGGAAGTAAAACTAGATATCCAAACAGTTTTGCAGGAATATTTTCAGATCATTAGTGTTGCCTGGAACTTTTCAATAAAAGGAATAGGTTTGTCATCTCCCTCCCACTCCACCTGATAACGATCTACTTGAATTTAAATTACTGAAATCCTTTTAGGCAGAATAGTGTTTAGGCCTAGAGAAAATTAGGATCTTGTGTCCATGTGCAAATGAAATATCTTCTGCATAAAAGCTATTATTAAGGTCCATTTTCATCCAGAGCTGATTAGTAACCTCTTAATATTCCTCTGCACCATATTACTTTTTAAAATACCACACTTCATTGTGCCTGTTAAAGAGCTTGAAGGGGCTGTCATAGCCTGCAGTATAGAAGAATTCTTCGTGGAATGGTTGGCCTCTGTTTCTTAAGATTCTGGCCAAGACTTCAGCTTCCTCAGCGTATTTCTCTGGGGAGGCAAATCCACCGAAGGACCTGGTAGAAGTGAAAAGGGAGGGATTTTTTTCGGTAAGAGTTCAAGCCCCTGCTTTATATTTTCACAAAAGGATTCTTCAGGCTTGCAAAGTATGCAGTGTTTGAGCACTGCTACTGTGTAACTTACACAGAACTAGGCGTCAGGGAATGTATAATTATGTATACTGCATTAAAAGGATTTAAAAATACTTTTTAAATTGCTTGCAATTCTGAGAGCATTAGCTGAGAGCATTAGCTGATGCAGACTGTTGCCTGTAGCTTTAATACATGCAGAGGGTGCAAGCGTAGCTTTGGGTGCCTTCCCTGTAATAAAGAACTGCCCTGAAGGTCTTGTGGGAGTTTGGGGCTACAAATAAAGAGGATTACAAGAGAGGTAGATGTAGCAGAGGATGCACCCAAGAGGAGGTTTCTGCAGGCTGCATTTCTGCAAAACCAACTTGATAAATTCAAGAGTGCTGAAAAAATGACTGTTTTGAAACTTGGTCATTTTCCTTTGTTCTTAGTAAGAAAGATTGACCATTTGCACATCAAGGCTCTGAACAGCAGGACATATCCTCAGTTAAAAATCAGGTGTAAGATAGAGTAGTCCAGACTCTTCATAGATGAGCCCCTTTCAGTAGCTACCTTCACTTGTCAGCTGTGGTGGTCCTGCTTACCGGACAAAGATGGCTGCTGCCTTCCGCTCCTCGATAAACACATCCATGTCGATGGGCTGTGGTGGAGAGTCCTGATGTTCAAATGGCACAAAGAAAGAGATCTTGTAGTCTGCACAGCCAGATTTTATCAGGCATGTCACTGGCACAGTCATATCAATCTTCATTTCTAGAGAGGGAAGGGTGGGGAAAAAAGAGTCTTCTAAGCTGGAAGCAAAGGTGGTGCCTGTAGAGGGTCACAGAATCTCAGAATGTTAGGAGTTGGAAGGGACCTCAAAAGATCATCCAGTCTGCCAGAGCAGGATCACCTAGACTAGGTTGCCCAGGAATGTGTTCAGGTGGGTTTTTAATGTTTCCAGAGAAGGAGACTCCACTGCCAAGAAGGGCAGCCTGGGCCATGCTCTGTACCCTCACAGTAAAAAAGTTTTTCTGCATGTTCAGGTTGAACCTCCTGTGCTCCAG